>NW_008651960.1:10118-12214 GCF_000695815.1 Acanthisitta chloris
GCCTGTTCCTCTTATCTGCCTGCCAGGGGCTCACGAGGAGTGGGTGGAAGTCATGAGTGAGCAGATAGCATCAGGCAGTTTGTGCTGCGCTGCACTGGAGCACACAAAGTGGATGGAGGGTATGTTACAAGGATGGAGAGCAGAGTTTGAGGCTGAGTTTGACCCCACAGCTGAAGCCTGAACCTTCTCTTGTCTCAGGCAGGCTGAAAACAAGTCTGTCCTGAGCCCACAGGAAAGCAAACGAGCCTGCAACCACAGTGCTGCTTCAGATCCTGCCTGTTCCCCAATATGCAGTCTGTGGCAGGTGTGCAGTTCTCCAGGATACCCTGTCCTAGGCAAAGATCACTAGCTGACACAGAGCCTGCCCTCAGCTCTAAAACCTATCTGGGACACATCCCACCCCATTCCCTCCATTGTCTGAGCAGTCCATGGGGCTCCCCCAGTCAGCCACAGGGTTCTTCCCAGCCCCTGCCTGTGAGGAGACGAGTGGGCAGCAGGAGATCTGCCTTGTGGGACGTGGCGATTCTGAGCTGGTTGTGGTGAGTGGGAGTTGTGCCAGTCCTGGGGTGGTTTGTAGAACCATGGTGTCACAGGCTGGTGGGCACCAGAGGGAGGAAGAGCATTTGTCAGATTCCCAAGACTGCCTCTCGCCAGGCCACAGGCTCCCCAAGAGGTGACTGGGCACTGCCAGGCGAGCACTCTCCTGCCTGAGTGTGCCCAGGCCACCGTCCCCTCCCTCTGCCTCGTGTGCAGTGACTGTGCCCTGAGTCACAGAGTGATGCCTATCATGCTACAGCACCTCTGACCTCCTGTGCCTTTCCAGAGACCATGGCATACCGCATGACCAAAGCACGTGGAGCTTGTTGGGGGCTGTGGGTCAGTATCAGCCCTGGTTGTGTCTTCACCTAAGGGAGCCCCAGCCTGATCAAGCCTGCAGCATCCTCTTCTCTGTATCTGCTTGGCTTCTGCTCCATTCCTGCCTTTTCTCTCTCCTGCTTGGCTTTGCTGGCTCCCTGTACTTTCAGAGCAGCCATAGCACTGTTTTCCTTCTTCACCTCACCTGTGTCATCTCTCCAAGGGGCTGCAGCACACACTACTCCTTGCCTGCTGCTTGGTCCCAGCCTGGAGGGATTTCATCCCCAGAGTTCCAGCACTGGGAGAGGGATCTTTGCAGGCTCCAGGGTGATGTGCCTGGCTCCTGGTCCTCAGGCACAGGATCAGGCCCCCACCACACTCCTTTGGACAGAGGCAAATCTTGTGCTAGCAATTCAGCCTTAACCTTGCCTTTGTCCCTGTAGTTTCATGAAAGCTCAAAGTTGAGGCTGGGAACTGGGACTAAGTGTCAGTGGTTGGAATGCTCCAACAGCTGAAGGGTGGTGTGATGCAGCTCAGCGAAAGATGTTGGGACAAGCTGTGCTAAAACATCCTTCCTTTTGATCAAGTGGGGGTATTCTCCTCTGTGGGCAGGGTTTTGTGCCAGTTGAGGGGATGTGGGAGCTGTGGTTCCTGCCCCCGGCTTAGACCCAGGAGCCCATCCTGCACAGCCAGGCAGCTCTGTTCCCAGCACTTCAATTCCTGGGTGCAGAGGAGCAGGGCAGCCTTGGAGGGGCTCTCCACATCACTTGTTTTCCCCTCGTGGCAGAGGTCTGTGTGCCTCATGCCCTCACCTTCCAGTCCCTGGGAAACAGAGGCACAGCATTGTGTCAGGGAGTGGCAGGGGCTCAGGGGCTGTGTGGACCCCCAGCAAGTGACAACCCAGCGCTGCAGCCTCAGCTGTCTCTCGTATCTGAGAAGTTGAGTCTGCCTGTCCCTGGAGAGACTTGGGCGCCCAGAGGTAACCCGGACCCACTTCCAGTTGCTGCCCTTTGGCAAAGCCGTGTGGCAGAGTCCCTGGAACAGGGCTCGCCGTGGCCTTGTCCTCTGCTGTTCCCCGTCCCAGTTCACAGCAGATACGCATGGCATGGTACTGTCTGACCCTCACTCCCTCCCTGCACGGCGGCCGTGGCTGGCTGCAGGGTGCACCTGTGCCTGCCCATGGGGTGCCCGGGCAGCACCCCCGAGCCCGGACCGTGGCCAAGAGGTGGCAGCAACCCCTC
>NW_008651961.1:0-743 GCF_000695815.1 Acanthisitta chloris
GTCCGTGCTGCTCCCAACGCCTTCGGCCTCTCTCCTCTTCTTCCTCTTGCGGGCGGCGGCCGAGACGAAGGGGATGGCGAGGAGCTCCCGGTGCGGCGACGCCTTGCGCGACGGCCACGTGCCCTGGGAATACAGGGACACCGGGATTAGGGGTGGGGGGACAGGGACAGGCTCTGTGCTGTCATCAACATGTGTCCCCCTGCCCTGGGAATACAGGGACACCGGGATTAGGGGTGGGGGGACAGGGACAGGCTCTGTGCTGTCATCAACATGTGTCCCCCTGCCCTGGGAATACAGGGACACCGGGATCAGGGTTGGGGGGGACAGGGACAGGCTCTGTGCCATCATCAACATGTGTCCCCCTGACCTGGGAATACAGGGACACTGGGATCAGGGGTGGGGGGACAGGGACAGGCTCTGTGCCATCATAAACATATCCACCCCTACCCTGGGATTAGGGGTGGGGGGACAGGGACAAGGTCTGTGCCATCATCAACATGTGTCCCCCTGCCCTAGGAATACAGGGACACTGGGATTAGGGGTGGGGGGACAGGGACAAGGTCTGTGCCATCACCAATACATCCACCCCTGCCCTAAGAATACAGGGACACCGGGATTAGGGATGGGGGGACAGGCAGGCTCTGTGCCATCATCAACACGTGTCCCCCTGCCCTGGGAATACAGGGACACTGGGATTAGGGATGGGAGGGCAAGGGCCAAGCTATGGGCCTTCTCCACAAATG
>NW_008651961.1:832-1397 GCF_000695815.1 Acanthisitta chloris
GAATACAGGGACACCGGGATTAGGGATGGGAGGGACAGGGACAAGCTCTGTGCCATCACCACCACGTGTCCCCCCACCAGTCTCCAGCCCAAGGACTCACTCACCTTCGGTTTGGCGGAGCCGCTGCGGGTTGAGCCTGTAAAGCAGAGGAGAGAGGGAGGTTAGAGAGGCCCTGGAGGTGGGAGCATGTTGGGGATTGGGGTCACAGGGTAGAGCTTGGGATGCTGCTCCATTCCTCCAAACCAGGATGGGAACATGCTGGGGTTGTGACACCAACTGGCCCCTGGCAGGGACACCAGTGCTGAGAGGGTTTGTGTGCCAGTGGAGGAGGTGCCAGGAGGTTTAGGGGGAGCTCCAGTGGTGCATGGGGGTCCCCAGCATTGCTCACCCATTGCAGAGCCCCGAGGTCAGGAGTGGGGATAAGGGACACACACACACACACACACACAGAGGCACACACAGCCAGGACCCCAACAGCAGGACCCCAACCCTCCCACGGCCACAGGGCACAGAGAGGACATGGCATTGCCACTGCCTCATAACCAGACTGGGACACAGGGAGGTG
>NW_008651961.1:1485-4327 GCF_000695815.1 Acanthisitta chloris
TGCCACTGCCTCATAACCAGGCTGGGACACAGGGCGGTGGCTCCGTGCCACGTCCAGCCTTGGAGTAGGGTTGGGGACAGGCCCCAGCTTCCCAGGGAGTTAGGAGGTAAGAGGGGACACAAGGAGGGACAGGCAGCCCTGGTGCCACTGCCATGGTGAGAAGGACAAGGACAAGACACAGACACCCTCTCCCACCCTGCATGCCCAGGATGGGGTTAGCAGCTGCTGACAACGAGAGAGGGGGAGGCAGAAAAGGGGTGCTGACCCTCCCTGGGGCTTTGGGACCCACATATCCCAGTGGTTGGATGTCCCAGTCCTAGGACACCCAGCATCCATCCCTGCAAGGGGATGCCACTGTGGACACTGGCCAACGATGTGGGAGAACCAGGATTAAAGGATTTCAGGCTCTCCAGGGGCTCAGCCCCTCCTGATACTGGGGACACTGGAGACAATGGTCAGGCAGGACAGGGTGCCCTCCCCTCTCACCACTCCCCACCACTGCTCCCACTCTCTCGTGGTCACCCCGAGGAGTTAGTGCGTGAGCAATGCACCCAGGATCAAACTGTACCCGCTCTAGCTCTCGAGGAGATCCGCTGGAGGAGGAAGAGGAGGAGGAGGAGGAAGAGGACAGCACAGAGAAGTTCAAGGAAAGAACGTAAGAAATCAGTTGAGCATCAAAGTCTCCCAGTCTCTCTGTGTTGGCAGCGTGGGCATGGACAGGGGTCCCACAGGGTGGGCACTGCCAGGGTGCCAAGGAGGGATGAGGAGCAGCCACCGGAGAGGAGGGTGATTGGAGAGGGCAGGGAGGGACTTGTCTGGCATCCCCAGGGGGTTGTTCCCATTTTCCAGTGAGGAGGGTGCTGGGACGTCCCACTCCAGCACACACGGGTTTGCCGTGGCCATGGTAGGTTGGGTTGGTTGCCCACAGAGGTGTGGGTATAGGGGGCACAGAGAATTTGGGGGTGCCCTGGAGCCAGGACTGGAGAGGTTGGTGTCACTGCCACTGCTCCTCACCTGCGGCATCGCCAGGCGCCGCCGTCCTGCCGATGTTGGGGAGCAGGTACTCGATGTTGGGCACGGACTGAGCCTCCTTGTCATCCACAGGGGTCTGCAAGGGGAGCAGGGACAGTGGTCAGGCAATTGCCAACAGCACCCCAGATCCCAATCTGGGCTCTGTGCCCACCCTGCCCCACAGTGAGACCCTCCAGAGGGGACAGGACTCACCTTCTCACCCTTGTCCTCCTTGTCACTGAAGAACCAGTCCGACTGCGGGGGGAGACGGGATAGAGGTTACATGGAGCGTGGCCAAGGAGCCCTGTCCCCATGCCTTGAGGAGGGTAGATCATCCCCCTCCTCCATCCAGATCCGTGCCCACCAACTCAGTGATGCCACTTACGTGCTGGATGAGGGTCTCCACGATTTTGTAGCGGTCAGGCATGTGCGTCACCATGTCGGTCATGTTGTCCTCGGATGTTCTCACCAGCGTGGGGCCAAACACCAGCGCCAGGTTTCGGGGCTCCATCTGCAAGCAGAGCCAGGGTTAGTGCTGTGGCTCAAGCTGGGGGGCTCCAGGTGGGGCAGGAGTCCAGAAGATTCCCAGGTTGGAGGTCCAGTACCTTGTTCTTTTCTGAGTGATCAGCGATGGTCTTCAGGTGACCCACCAGGAACTTGAGTGTCTCGTAGTAGTGACCTGGTAGGTCCCGGATCTGTGGGGAGGCACTGGGTCACCTCTCTGCTCACCCCCACACCTTTCCCATCCACACCAGCCCCCAAGGTAGGCTCCAGGGCTGTGCCCCCTGCCCCATCCCCTGCTCCATCTCCCTACCAGCTTCCGGAGTGTCCTCATCCTCTCGCTGGCATCTTCTATCCGGTTGGCTTCAATAAAGTCATTGTATTTATCTGGAATAGGGACATGGCAGGGTCAGGGCTGGGTGGGAGGGACAGGACACCCTCTGGAGCCCCAGATGAGCCAGCTGGGAATACTGGGGAAGGGGCTGAGTGCTGATCCTACTGAGATGTGGCACTGAAGGGCAGAGGGACAAGAACAAGGATGACTCGCAGAGCAGAGTCTGCATTGCCCCACACCTTGGGTGGGCACTGGCTCACTCTGTCACAGGGTCTGGGGAACTGTCCCAAACACTGGGATAGGTGGGACAGGCTCTGAGGGACCTGTGGCCACTCACAGGGCTCTGCTGGCCCTGAGGGAGGCAGATCCAGGGACTCACCATCAGTGAACAAAGGCTCGGGAAGTTTTCGGAAAAAGGATTTCAACAAGCTGCTGATGACATTCAGGTCCTGCCACCGCTGCAGAAGAGAGAAGAGGCTGCTCAGAGGGACCACCAGGTGGAAAAAGTCCCCAAATCAGGGACATCCCAAGCCACCCACACCCAGGGGGACATCAGGCAGCACCACCATGGCAGTGAGAACAGCAGGACAGCTGTCCCCACCCTGTGTCTGGCAGGGAAAGGCTTTGTGGCACTGCAGCGATGTGAGATGCAGGGGACAAACGTGTCCCCGAGATGTCACCTACAGAGCTGTCACCGACCACTAGGCGGCCCTGACGCTCCAGGGAAGGTCACGGCGATGGAGACGGAAACGGAAAACAGGGATGAGGAGGACAAGGATGATGATAGGGACAAGGATGATAATGGGGACAGGCATGATAATAGGGACAAGGATGATGATGGGGATGATCATGGGAACAAGGGTGATAATGAGCACTGGGATGATGACGATGATGGGGACAAAGATGATGATGGAGACGGAGATGATGATGGAGATGAGGATGGTGACAGAGCCATGGACTATGACAACAGCCAAGAGAGCATTCCAGAGGCAGGGG
>NW_008651961.1:4340-5074 GCF_000695815.1 Acanthisitta chloris
GCGGAGCCGGAGGGGAACATCCACCCACCCCTGCCTCACCTCATCCTGCAGGTTGATCTCCATGGCTCCCTTGTTGAGCTGCTCCTGCAGACTGGACACTACGGCGTTGTTCCCGGGCACGCGGTAGATCCCCATGTACTCCAGCCCCCGGTCCTCCACCACCTTGCAGCAAGCTTCCACGATCAGGGGCACATTCTGCAGGGACAGGGAGGGTGTGAGGGGGTGCCAGGGCTGGGTGGGGTCCCTGAGGGCTGGCAGTGCTGGCACAGCCATACCTTGTTGTCCGGGGCAGGCTGGCAGTCCTCCAACCTCACGCCGAAGGCGCGAGGGGCAGATTTCTTGTTCTTCTTCATGATGTTGATGCCCCACGGGGCTTTTTGAGAGCTGCTTTCATCTGGGAAGGAAAAAACCACATCATCACTTGACAATCACATCATCACTTGACAATGAGCTGGGATAAATGGGAAGAACATCCCAGGCCAGCCCCGGGGTGAGATCCCCCTCCTCACAAGCCCCTCAGTGCCCGTTCTGCAGGGGTGGGACGTACCTTTCGTGACAGCTGCATCCTGCCTGGGGGATCTGGGTGCACTGGTTCCCGTCTGCTTCAGGAACTCGGCTCGGATCCCCAGCCCACGAGGGCCCTTGGGTGAGGAATCGGGCTTGGTGCCCGCAGGGCTGCAGGGAGAGCGGAGGGCTCAGGTGGGGCACGGCCTGGGGCACCTAAACCTCCCGGT
>NW_008651961.1:5118-7075 GCF_000695815.1 Acanthisitta chloris
CCAGGCTGCTTCACCCCTTCTTAAATTTGCCAGTTGCCACTTTGGCTGAGCAGGACCCTGAGGCACCCCGAGCCAAGCCGGGCACAGATGGCACTTCCATCACTGCCCCATCCAGGGAGCCGCTGGCTTTGCTCCATCACTTTCAAACTGAGGTCAGCAAAGCCCTGGGGGTCTCAGTGCCCACCGCCCTGGTCCGTACCTCACTTTCCTGTAGTCGTTTAACTTCTTGTTGATAAGTGCTTGGCTGGCAAAACCAGGGTCCTGGGGAGGCAGAGAGAAGAGGGGAAGGGAGAGCTTGAGCAGTGTGTCCACTGGAAGCACCGGGCAAGTCCATGCTCTGCCAGGCACCACGTGGGGCCAGGCAGGACCAGGTAAGGGCAGCACCAGGCCCCCAGGAACAGCTGGTGGCCACCAGTGCTCGCTGCCCTGCTGGAGTCTCCATCGCTCCACGCCACAGAGCAGAGCAGCACGCGGGATCCGAGCCGGACACGGAGGCTCAGGGACACGTGTGCCCCTCCATGGCACACAGAGCTTCATCCACCCGTGCCAGTGCACCCTCTGCACCACGCAGCATCCACAGACACGGATCCATGTCCTGCCCAGAGGCACCACAACTCTGCTGTTTGCCCAGATGGCTCCACGTTCTCCAACCTGGCAGCACCAACACTGCCATCCCTGCCATGCCCACTGTGCCCTCTGGCATGGGGCTGTGCCACAGACAACTAGAGACTGCTCTGAGCTCAACGGACCCTCCAGGGCCGGAGCCTGCCACAACCTCAGCACGATCCTGACACCAAACCAAGCCATCACAGCACCATGGAGAGATAACACACAGCCAGCCCAGAGCTGGCAGGTCCATCCTCATGGATCCTCTGCTGGAGCCCACAGCCCCAAGGGCAGCTCTCCCCATCTCAGACCTGAGGCACATATTGCACAGTCCATGGCTGTCCAGAGAGGGCTCAGCCTCAACCCAGCACCAGCCCTGGCAGCACCGCGTGGGCACCATGCCCAGATCTCTCTCCATGAAAGGAGACCCAACATACCACGGTAGAGACACATCGCACCACGGCAGAGACACATCACACCATGGCAGAGATGTCATACCACGGTACAGCCACATCACACCATGGCAGAGATGTCACACCATGGCAGAGCCACATCACACCATGGCAGAGATGTCATACCACGGTAGAGACACATCACACCACGGCAGAGCCACGTCATGCCATGGCAGAGATGTCACACCATGGCAGAGACACATCACACCATGGCAGAGACATGTCACACCATGGCAGAGACACGTCACACCATGGCAGAGACATATCACACCATGGCAGAGACACATCACACCATGGCAGAGATGTCACACCACAGTGGAGCCACATCACACCACGGTAGGGCCATGCCATACCATGGCAGAACCAAGACACACCAGTGAGAGCCACACACTCTGCTCCCGTTCCACTGCACAACCAAAAGTCGCCAGCAGATCTGGCACCAACCCTGCCTGGAACGCACGGAGAGCCACGGCACCTCCGCGGAGCATCCCGCGCACCCTGCCCCGGCCGAGGCCACGGAGCCACACTCTTCTTGGACGCCACGGACCCCCATGCACCCCTGGGAGCATGGCATGGGCCTGGCCGTGGCCTGGGGAAGCAGCACAAGGCAAAGAGCTGGAGAGAGCCGAGGCGGTTAGTGCCGGGAGAGCCAGAGGCAGCCGGGAGCCCCATGTGGCTCTCACCTCGCCCTCAGCCTTGCTGTTCTCCCTGATGACTTTGATCCAGGCCAGCATGTCTTCCCGATCCTCTGCCTGAAAGAGATATTCACAGAAGTCAGCGGTCGTCAGGCGGAAGACGTGCTTCCTCTTGGTCTCGCTGTAGGAGATGTCCACCAGGCACGCTTGGATGCTGATCGGCGGCTCCTCCTCACCTGGGGCCGGGGCGCAGGTCACCGCCTC
>NW_008651961.1:7132-7737 GCF_000695815.1 Acanthisitta chloris
CTCCACCGACCTTCTGCGGGGAGAAGGTAGGAGCACGGACCTCAAGGGATGCTCGCGGTGGGGAGTGTGTCCCCTCCCTCCTCGCACGGCCGCCGGGCTCGGGGGGTCACCCGCCTACCTTCCCCTTTTTGGTGAGGATCTGCTTGCAGTGGAGCCAGCCCTCCTTCCTCACGGCGCTGAACGGGACGTCCGAGAGGTCGGAGGTTGAGTGTCTTTTGGAACGGGCGTCTTCGGACGTGCCGAGGCTGTCCAGAGACTGAGGGGGGACCAGAGGGAGCTGTTGGGGTGATGCCATCAGCTCCACCAAGCCAGGTAACCCCAGCTTGCCCTTCTTTCAGGGCATCCCCAACGTGACACTCACCCCATCGGTGAAGAAGCTCCTCAGCATGCGGAGGCTGGGGACCCGGCTGGGCATCCTCCTGGGGGGAGAGCAGCCCCCGTCAGCGGGACGGTGTGGAGGAGATGGAACTGGGGAGTGGTGGGACCGGGAGAGGGGTCCAGCCCTACCTTAGGATCTTCCCCTCATCCCGAAACGCGTTCAGACCATCGTCACAGGACTTGGAGCGCTCGGTGGTGATGGCCAGGAGGTAGGACGAGCGGCGACC
>NW_008651961.1:7829-8717 GCF_000695815.1 Acanthisitta chloris
TGCCTGTGGTGGGGAGGGGGACAAAGCACAGGCTGCTCAGCCCAGGGGCACAGGGCAGAGCTCCAGGATGGGGGGGCTGCTCCCTTCCATGGCCCCCAGGATGGTTCTCCCCCACCCAGCACTTACTGCAGTCCTGGGAGTAGTGCCGGGACAGGGCAAAGGCAAAGGTGGGTGACGAGGGGCTGGTGGCAACAGCAGGTGCTGAGTTCATGGCGCTGGAGACCACCGAGGAGGCAGGGACGTGCTTGGCCTTCAGGTCGATGCTGGGGCTGGTGGGTTCATCTGTGAGGGGGGTGGGCAGTGTTGTAGGGGAGGTTGAGGAAAACCCTGGGGGTACTGTCTGGCAGGCGGTGGGTTTGGAGGTGTCTGGGGTGGCCTAGGGGACATGCTGCCACCCCCAGCAAAGCCAGCAGCTGCTGGTGCACCTGGAGCCTCACCTACAGCAACTCTGCACCTCTCCATCCTCACCCCAATCCCTCCCTCCCCATCCCACCCCAGGAGCCAGCACAGGGCAGGCTGTGGTGAGGGATGGTGCAGAGCTGTGGCTCCCCCAGACCCATTTGGGTCCTGGGCAGGGAGGTCTCAGGGGAAACAGGCACAGGTCATGCTGGACACATCCTTGTCCCCAGCTCAGAGCAGGACAGGAGCATGCAGGGCTCCAGTTCACACCAGTAAGGGGCTGGGCAGGACATGCAGAACAACAGAGGGAGGGATGAGGGTGCTCAAACCCTGGCACCCCATCACCAACCCTAATCCTGCCCCGGAACAGCAAGTCCAGAGGGGTATGGGACACAGTGGGGTGCAGAGGAGTGTGGGACACAGTGGGGTGCAGAGGGCTATGAGACACTGGGGTACTGGGCATCAAGGATGCTGCTGGCACAGCCTCTT
>NW_008651962.1:0-5774 GCF_000695815.1 Acanthisitta chloris
TGGGCCAACTCTTCCCCCAGCTCCCTCATCACTCTGGGATGGATCCCATCCAGTCCCATAGATTTGTAAGGATCCAAGTGGCTAAGCAAATCTCTAACCATTTTCTCTCAGATTTCAGGGGAGCTATTTGGCTTCCTATCTGTGTCTATCAGCTCTAGAGGCCAGTTGTCCTGAGGACAACCTGTCCTTCTTAAAAGCTCTTATTAAGAGTATAGATGGGTTCCTGTTCTTTGGGTAACTACATATGGAATGAAGACCTGCCATAATGGAAATATAGGCAGAATGTCCAGTGATTTCATAGAACTTGGAATTAACTTACCTTTGTGTATATATATTGCTTTAAAGTCTTGTTTTTATGTGAAGGACTAGGAGGGGAAAAAAAGCCCATTCACAAGCTAGAAATTTTCAGTTATCATATTTTATGGATTTCAGCTTTTTGTGTTGTAGCATTTGAGAGTATTTGTATGTAGAAATGTACTGTCATAGTGTAACTGACTATTGATAAGAAACTGACTGTAATAGTTTTCCTTTATTCATAGTAGTAATAAAGCAGATCACATAAACATAAGTGGTTTTCGCACTAGAAATAAGTGAAGTTAATTTTAAGTATATCGATAGGAGAACATTTGCCAGCTCTTGAGTAACCCATTGCTTTTACTGTTTCTTTCTGGGGGAATTAGGAGGAAGAGGGAGACTCTTTATAATTACAGTGCAATAAAAGGTGCATTATATATTACTTCACAGTGTGTAAGTCAAATATATGAGTTGTGTTAAAGCATATGGTACAGAATTATGTATGGTGCATGATTATTAAAATGTTAAAAGACAAGTTGTTATCATTTTCTGTGTTGCTTTGCAGCAGGCTGTGCCCTTTCATTCTGTTCTCTTGAAAGCAGATAATGAGAGTTGCAACAACCTGCTCCCTATTCTAAACCAGATAAGAATTGCATTATTATGTGATTGAATGGAATCCGGAACAAATACTGAAGGGGCTTCCGGCAGCTAAACTGTGGTATTCCAGATTAATGATTTTTCCCTTAGAATATTTAGATTTCTGCTGCTTTTTCTAGAATCTGGTCAGTTAGAACAGCAACTGGAGGAGGCCAGCACTGCAAGGCGGGAGTTGGATGATGCTTCCAGACAAATAAAGGCTTTTGAGAAACAAGTCAGAACGCTGAAGCAAGAGAGGGAAGATCTTAATAAGGTAAAAGCATTTTGTCAGCCACTCTTCTAAACCCTAAAGACTGTTATATTTTAGATCATATTGCTTGAAATATCTTTCAAGTTTAAAATTTATGAGCAGATACCAAATGTGTTGCATGGTGTACTTTGCTTTCTGCCTTTTTTTATTTTGAAGACAAACATTATTTATCATGTTTTATGTATGACTGGTGGGTGGTCCTAGGTGATTGCCTCTAGATAGTGAACAACTCATCCAAATTGCATGATGGCTGTAACAAAGGTTTTATAGCTTCAGATTAAGGTGATAATGATAAGGGTTAGAAGACCGAGCAGAGAAGAACTATTACAAACAACTAACTTAATCTAAAGTATGGGTGAGACTTTATCAGGGGAAAAATGTGAAGAATATGGTATTAAGGCTGTGTCATAGAAGTGTTTCCAGATGGGAGATGTGAAAAATTGCCCAAATATGAGGATTGCAAATAATATGAAATAACTATGTTTAAAGAATACTGAATTTTATTTCTTCTTCTGTCTCCCCACTCCCACCTCAATTCTCTTACTTATAACATAGTGTCTTTCATGGCTCTTTCTTGTATTCATGATTAGATTCACTTGTAATCAGGTGTGAAGTACATTAAGGTGTTTCTCATCATGATTATATTGGCCTAGTATTTTAGAGTCCACACTCCATGTTGATGAGCCAGCTGTGTTTAACACTATTTCTTTTGACCCTTAAGGTTCTTAAAATCTTGAAAGCTGCCAGTTTGTCCAGGAAAGACCATCTGTCTTCTAAAACAACTTATAGTGGTTAGGACCTCTTTTTAACAGCCTTAAAAAATGTTTTTGGGTTTATATAAATTTCAGCAGTGCCAAATATAAATTCTTCCTGCCAGTCTTCTTTACATCCTCAAATTTGCTTTTCCTTGCTTCTTTGTTCTGCTCTGGTTTGGCTGAACACCATTAAACTATTTAAACTGTGGTGGTCCCCCACTGGTAGTGTAGTAGCACAAATCTAGGGCACATCAAACTTTGTGAAGGTATTGTACTGTGGAGTTAGTTCAGCACTAGCAATGTTATTTCATATGGGTTCTTTTAGCAGAGTAATTATCATATAATGCTCTTAATCACTACAGTGTTTTGTTGCCTGAAACTTCCTGTGATATATATATCTTATGGTACAGTGTATGGAAATTATACTCATCGTTGCAGGTCAGTTTTCAAAAGTTTCTAGAGTAAAAAATTTTCATAGAGAAGAATTCCCCGTTCAATGCAAAAACTTTTAAAAATCATTTAACAGTTGAAATTCTTATAATTTATTTAAGTAGTTCTTGAAAAACTGTGCTAATGATATTTTTTGCATTAAGAAAGCAAGGTATTTTTATATTGCGGTGCAAGTGCTTGAAAATCATTGTGTTTAACCTGTAGTAATGGAGTAAATTCCTAGTTGATGTACATTTATGCAGTTGTGCTAATTTTAGGAGTGTAAACTCTGACTCTTTTCTTATTTATAGAGGCATACAATCTGTTATGTGGATGCATTCATGAAAAGAAAATAATATGTAGTTTCTGTTCACTCTGGAGAAGGTGATTAGATGCACATCCAAAGACAGAATTGGCCTTGTAGCTTTCTAGGTTTATTACTTAATTCTTTTTTTAAACTGTAGGAACTGGCAGAGTCTAGTGACAGATTAAAATCCCAAGCCAAAGAGCTGAAAGATGCACACAGCCAGCGGAAATTGGCAATGCAGGAGTTCTCAGAGATGAACGAGCGGCTGACAGACTTGCACTCTCAAAAACAAAAGCTTGCCCGCCAGCTCCGAGATAAGGAGGAAGAAATGGAAGTGGTGATGCAAAAAGTAGAAAGTTTAAGGCAAGAGTTACGCAGAACAGAGAGACTTAAAAAAGAAGTAAGTGGTGAGAAGACTGTTTAGACTCTGAAGTAAGTTATATGTAAGGTTTTCTGACAAAGTAATTTTTTTCATATCTGTAAATCTATAACATTTTGATTGTTGTTTCAAACAGTACCGGTTTTGTTTTCTAAGAATTTGAAGTGTTCAGTTTAGTGCTGAAGATTTTTTCTCTTATATTGAAAACCATCAATAGATTTTGGAAAAAAAAGTAAGACTCCTATCTATTAAAAACGTATGTACTTTTGTAGCTGGAAGTTCAAGCTGAAGCTGCAGCTGCTGAGGCATCGAAAGACAGGAAATTGCGAGAGAGGAGTGAACAATACTCTAAACAGTTGGAAAGCGAAGTAGAAGGGCTAAAGGTTAGTCGGTTTCGATATTAACACCTGAAAACTTACTGGTCATCTAGGACTTGGATCTGTTTGATTGCTTTCAGATGTAGGACAAAAGGGGTTTGTCAGTTCATCACTTCAGTTGGTGCTGAATATTAATGCAGGAATAAAATTATTGTCCAATGAGCATTTGCCTAATGCACTATTGCTTAATTCTCAGCAATTTCTTACCAAATTGCTTCCATTAGTACTTTGTTTAACTTTACCTGTTAAAAGCTTTTCTTTAGTGTAGAATGTTTGAATATCTGAAGATAAATCTGCATCTAGGCAGGTTTCTGTATAGGTGGTTTGTCTGCTGCAGTGTTCCTTGTTTTTCTTGCACAGTAGATGTTGACTGATGTAACCATAAAGGAAACGTTTTAGCATATTCTGTCTCTTAGCCAGAAGTTGAAACATTTTTGCACAAGAACAGCATTGAGCATGAAAACTTTGTTTATATTGATGAGATTGCTCACACGTGTACATGATTTTATGAGCGGATATTCAAGACAGCAAAGAATATTAACTGTTATTTTATTTTATGATTTAGCATTTTATACAGTGCTCTGAAGAAACTCAACTTTCTCAAAAATTGAATGAGAAAGTTTTTTAATTTACATATGAGGATTGCTGTTTGTCAGCAAAATCCTGTTCCCAGTGTTTCTTTCAGTCGGGTAATTCTAAACTTCTTGTTCAAAATACGAGATTAGGCCTATTCTGATCTTAATTTGCATGAATAATGGGAGGGGGTTTTATTAAATTCTCTGTGACATTTGTCAACATTAAGTTATGGCACAGAAAATTTTGTGATTTTTTGCAAACATTCATTTATTTTGCCTTCCTTTGCTAAGAGAGAATAAGGAAATCCATTCCATACAAAGTTTGGATTTATAAAGTTTCTACTGCTGTGAGTTCAGATTGTTATCTGAAAATTAAGATGTATTTCTTCTGCTTTTGTGAATCTTCATCAGCAAAGAGTTGGTATGGCAGTTTAAGAGGTGAGAAGGATTTATTGGAGATCTGTTGAGAATAAATGACATGCTGATTTATAACAACAGGGCAAGTTTATCAAAAGAGAAAAAGGGAATTGTACCTTTCTTATTAATATTTTACAAGTCAGTAAGTACACTTTGGATCACACATGGTTGCTGTGATAATGCATTGTCCATTCAGTAAAAACTCTGCATGGTTCCTTAGTTAAGTTCAGGGAGGTCTCTTAGACGGATGTCAATAAGAAAGGAAGGTTCCTCCAAATGAGAATAGAAAAGACCAAAAATTATGGCAGGTAGAATTTAGAAAGCACTTTACAAAGGATGTTCAGAGTAATTGTGAGAAGTTCTTTAAATCAAAAGCAGAAAGCCATCTTAGGAAACTCATGGGGCTGCTTGTTGGCAGGGATGAAAAAGGTAACCTCTGAGTTGATAGTACTGTGGCACAAATGTTCAAAAAGTCTTCGGTGTGTCAGACTTTACTACTGAAACAGGGGAGATTGCCACACAGGGTGCTGGTCAGATGAAGCTGAATCAGTCTGAGAATGATGTGCAGGAAGCATTAGAGCTGGCAGGTGAGTCACTTGTAAAGTCATCTGGACTGGTGGCCTTGCTGAGAGGGTTCTGAAGGAACTCAGATGAGAGGTAAGAGAGCTGCTGGCCAAGATGTGCACCCTCTTATTACAGGTGGCCCACTGTGCCACCGTAACTCTCATCCAGAAGATCCTGGCAACTGCAGAAGGTTGTGTGCAACATTCTTAGGAGAGGGGTAGAGGCTGTAGTGAAAAACAAGGTCAGTGAGCTCATGGATGAAGCAGGCCCTGTTGTGGAAAGAAGGCAGTGGGAGTTGAGCCAAGTCCTATAGCACTGACCTGATGAGGTTCTGCAAAGTTGTCAGTAAGTGTGTGGACGAAGGAATCATAGAATCAGCCAGGTTGGAAGAGAGATCATCAAGTCCAACCCTGCTGTCATTACTAGGCCATGGCACTAAGTGCCACATCCAGTCTCATTTTGAAAACCTCCAGGGATGGTGAATCCACCACCTCCCTGGGCAGCCCATTCCAAAGCCTGATTACTCTCTCTGTAAAAAATCTCATCCTAATATCTAACCTAAACCTCCCCTGGCAGAGCTTGAGTCTGTGCCCTCCTGTCCTACTGCTGGTTGCCTGGGAGAAGAAACCAACCCCCACCTGACTACAACCTCCTTTCAGGGAGTTATAGAGTGTGATAAGGTCTCCCCTGAGCCTCCTCTTCTCTTCTCCAGACAACCCCAAATCTTTAAGCTTCTCCTCACAGGACCTGTGCTCAAGTCCCTTCACCAG
>NW_008651963.1:0-14947 GCF_000695815.1 Acanthisitta chloris
ATGTCTGATTTGCTTCTTGTAAAAAAGGCAAACTGCCATCTGATTGAATCTTGTTTTAGTTACCAAATGGTTCATTTTCAAAGCAGAATATAGTTATCTCACAGTTACTCAGTGGAATTTCTGGCATGAAGTAAGCCCAAAAATACATATACAAAGTTGCATTAAATATGCATAAGTGCCTACAATGTGAAAAACACTCCACAGAGCAATCCATCTTGCCAACCTCTTTTTAACTTTTTGTACAGTATACATAGCTAACTGATCATATCAGTGGTTGATAGCAAGGCCAGTAAGAAATTTAATACCTAGGGAGGAAAAAAAAACCCAAAAGAATCGCATTAAAATTGTAAGAGATAGTATTATTTCTCAAAATTGTTGAGAAGGTTAGGTGAGCAATAATTGCTTCATAGTAAAAGCCAGATTACTTTTGACTGCAGTTACATTTCCTGTACTAACTCTGAAAGCAATATACCACAACAGTAGACTCTGTTAACAATATTCTTAATTACTTCAGAAAGGATTACTTACTCTAATCTATGCAATATTTGAATCTGTTTTCACAGCTATAAATGGCATTACTAGTCACTAGACCATAGAAGCCCACCTCCTATTTCTTTGCTCGTATTAAGAAAGGCACACAAATAGACATATTATTATGCTAATAAACATCACCATTAATTATACGGTGATTTTTAAAATGAAGTCCTTGAATATGCTCTTTGGAAGGAGATAAATATAATTAAAACTAAGTAGAAAAGAACTTTCCTATGTTTTCAAAATCTAAAGCATTAGAAAAAGACCTTTATTTTTCAAATTGCTTAAAGATGGGAAAAACATTAGTACAAGACAAAATACTTGAAGTCCCTCATTGCAGAGAATCCCTCATTGAGAAGTGGCTGACAATATGTATTGAGTTTGCGTGGCAAGGTTTTGGTAGTGGGAGGGCTACAGGGGTTACTTCCGTGAGAAGCTGCTGGAAGCTTCCTTTCCTCCATGTAGAGCCAATGCCAGCAGCTCCAGGACAGACACTGCTGTCTGAGGCTAACCCAATTAGAAATGGTGGTAATGCATCTGTGATAACATAGTTAAGAAGGGAAAAAAGAAGTTACTGTGCAGATGTAATTGTGGCCAGAGAGGAGTGAGAATATGTGAGAGGAACAACTCTGTAGACACCAAGGTCAGTGAAGAAAGAGGGGGAAGAGGTGCTCCAGGCACTGGAGCTGAGATTCTGCTGTCTGAGGCTAACCCAATTAGAAATGGTGGTAATGCATCTGTGATAACATAGTTAAGAAGGGAAAAAAGAAGTTACTGTGCAGATGTAATTGTGGCCAGAGAGGAGTGAGAATATGTGAGAGGAACAACTCTGTAGACACCAAGGTCAGTGAAGAAAGAGGGGGAAGAGGTGCTCCAGGCACTGGAGCTGAGATTCCCTTGAAGTCTGTGGTGAAGACCATGATGAAGCAGGCTATCCCCCTGCAGCCCATGGCGGTCGACAGGATGCAGAGATTCACCTGCAGCCTGTGGAAGAGACGCATGCTGAAGCAGGTGTATGCCCAAAAAAGGATGTGTGGTCCCATGGGAAGCCTGTGAGGAAGCAGGCTCCTGGCAGGGACCTGCAGGCTTGTAGAGAGGAGCCTGTGCTTGAGCAAGTTTCCTGGTAGTACTTGTGACCCTTTGGGGGTCCCACACTGGAGCAGGCTGCCCCTGAGGGACTGGACTACACCCTGTGGAGAGTGACCCACACTGGCGCAGTTCATGAAGAGCTGTAGCCCATGGGATGGACTCATGTTGGAGGAGGTAGAGCCCGGGAAGGGGTGCAGGATGGAGGGAAGGTCTTTTTAAGATTTATTTCTCATTATCATGCTCTGATTTTGATTAGTAATAAATTCAATTAATACCCCCAAGTCAAGTCTGTTTGGCCTGTGATGGTAATCCGTGAGTGATCTCTCCTTCTTATCTCAACTCACAAATCTTTTGTTATATTCTCTCTCCCCATTTGTTGAGGGGAATGATAGAGCAGCTTTGGTGGATGTCTGGCATCCAGCCAGCATCAACCCACTACACTGCTCTGAGGGACTTTCTCAGAACTGAAGTACCAGCTCAAATCTGGAATGGGAATATAGTATGAGGTGATATGAGGTGGTCTGATAAACTGACACTTTGTAAAAATAAAGCACTTTGCAAATTCAAAACCAGGTCTTCTTCATTTTTCCCTTGACAGCTATGAAAATAGAGGGTTGTGAATGCACAGTTAGTTTCACACCAGTATAAGAAATCAGTTTATCAAGATGTTAGAAATAACAGACTCAGTCCCATGACAGTTATGCTGAAAAATATAATTCTAACTCATATGTATGTATGTTACTGATGTGTGGAAGAGAATTTTATTCAGTTTCTCATCTAAAGCTGTAAAGGGATTTCCATACATATTTATTTAACTATAAGAATCTGGTTTGTTCTTTCCAGAAACTAGCAATTAGGACTACAAAAGGCATAACAGAGTGTTGGGCTACACCTGTCTGACTCCAGTGAACCAACTACTCTGGTGATAATGGCAACTCAGTGTGGAGCATGTGGCTGACAGAGAAGCAGTCACAGAATGGAGGTGCTCTCATCTTGCTTCTGCCCATGGTCTCCTCTGTGCCCAGGAGTCCTCACAGTCACCAAGGAGGCTAAGATGAATATGTGTCAAGCTAGTATTGGATTTCATAAAGCAAGACAAAATGATCCTGACAACCGCAAGGCGTAGAAGGCAGCATCTGAACATAGAGTAGATTATGACCCATTCTCTGCATCATTCAGTAATTTCACTAGCAGTTTTAAGCTGTCAAGGTAATGAGTCCTTTTGCAAGCTATGTTATCCTGGGGTGGGACATTATATTTAGCTAAAGTATCTGGGTTGCACATGATATGCCAGTGTTTTCCAGAATGAAGCCACTGCAGAGTATGAGATCAATAACCACATGGTGTCTCATAGACACCCCCTATACGTGCAAAAGCAAATAATTGTACTTACTTATGTATCTGTTTCTGGTAACATTATTTCCCTTGTATCAAAGGTATTAGAACATGAACACTTGCCAACCACTCTTATAGTGATACCATGAAAATCTCTTTTCAATGGATTTCTCTTTTTTTATCATTCTCACTTATAGTTTATGTGCTGTTAGAAAATTCAATTTGATTGTGGTCATCTGTGTAATATTCCATGCTAAATAGCTCACATTTACCGTGGCCTTCCAGTCAAATTAACAAAAATGCTCAGATTGTGGAAATCGGTGTTTTTTTCCAGAAACATTTATGAATGCTTGTCACATACCTAGTTTGCATTTCTATCATATATGAGGATTTTGAGATTCTATTGACAAGAATGGATCTGATCTATTGCTGTGTACAGATGCTCAGATAAAAGAGTTTCGATATGAAGGTAATAGGTGTCCTGAAAATAGTCCTAAGCAAACAGATTGATTAGAAAGTTTGATTTTTACACGCAAGCAAACAGGAAAGAGTTTGACTTATTGGTCTTAATTCTAGCACAAAGTCATGTTATCCAGAAAAGGCAAGAAGAGTTTTGTGTGTAGGAAGGATGGGGGAAATAACAGAATTAAAACACTCTCTGAAGAACTGAAATATGAATATGTGGCTGTACATAACATATATATCAAGAATGAGAGCCAGACTGAATGAGATGATGAAGTAAGGTAATGTGCAGTTGAAAATACTATAGAATGAAAATCATGAATAGTGATCAGTCAGTCACTTACCAGTTGTCCAGGCAAGCAAAAAGCAACCATGAGAACCAATAAGATGCTGCACACCTCATTTTATGCCTATGTTTCTTATCTTGTTTATTTGCATACCATCTATTTATATTTTTCTGATCTTCTCTTCTACTTGCTGTGCTTTATATGACACCACCTGGTTTAAGATAATTCTTTGGCCCCCCTTATTACAAATTTCCTTTTTCCTTGAAGTCTTACGGTAGTGATGAAAATGAAGGAAAACACTGAAATGTTAAAAAAATTCCCATATAGATTTACAGGCAGTCAGTAACTGCCCTGTAATGGAAGGCCAGGTTTCAAACAGATAGGAATCAGTCGGACATCAGTGAGCTCTGGTTGGGGTCTGGAGGCTAACATCCATGTTTTAAAATGCAAATTTGTTTTTTCTTATATTTCATGTTACAAATTTTGTAAGTCATCTCAATTTTTGAAATTACAATATTCTGCATGACACCTTCCTACCTAACAAAACCAGCAAGAACAGGCAGAAATGATGTTTTGGCTTATCTGTAAAGCTACCAGCACGGTAGAAAATGCCAGAATTTTGCATGAAAGTATTTCTAGATTCTTTTGCACCCACAGCCTGAATAGAAGTTGTATATTTGGTATTCATCTTTGAATTAAATATTAGACTTTAAAATAAAACATAGCAGTTGTGATATTTTATCACCTGCCAGCAACTAAGTACCACACAGCCACTTGCTCAATCCCTGCCATGCCCCTACCTCAGTGGGGAGGAGAGTTGAAATGAAAAATTAAACCTCGTGGGTTGAGATAAGAACGGTTTAATAATTTAAAGAAATATAATATTAACCCCAATAATACTAATGATAGTAACAATAATAATAATTTTAATGAAAAGGAGAGAGAGAGAGGAAAGAATAAAACCCAAGACAGAGAAGTCTGAAGTCACTCACCACCTGCTGACCCATGCCCATCCTGTTCCTGAACAGCAATTTCCCCCCTCCAGCCAAATCCCCCCAGTGTATATACTCAGCATGACGCTCTGTGGTATGGAATACCCCTTTGGCCAGTTTGGGTGAGCTATCCTGGCAATGTTCCCTCCTGGCTTATTGTACATCTGCTTGCTGGCAGAACAAGAGACACTGAAAAGTCCTTGGCTTAGGGTAAGCACTGCTTAGCAACAACTAAAACTTCATTATGCTATCAACATTATTCTTGTACTAAATCCAAAATGCAGCACTGTACCAGCTACTAAGAAGAAAATTAACTCTATCCCAGCTGAAACCAGGACACCATTAAATTGGTACAATATCAGAGCCTAAGAACTCTGGAGGGACTGATAGCTGAGACATAGTCTTCTTCCAAGCTTCCTTGTACTGCTACAGAATAGATCACTGCAGTAGTTCCCTCTTCGTATTTTTAAGCAGTGACTTATGTCAGTGAACAGTGAGAAAAAGTACATTCTCTATCATGTCCACTGTTTCCAGCAGCTTAAGGTACATGTGTACTATAAGTTGCTTAGCTTTCCAGCTTTTTTTCTTCTAGGTCCTGATCCTGACATATGAGCATTAGTTCACTCCCAAGCTCTCTTTTGGTGTAAAACAACTGTTCCTACCAAAACAAAGCCTAGCCATGGTTTGTTCAGGAGGTGTCTTCCACTTGGCAATTTAGAAAACAAGTGACTGAAGTCTGGTTGTCATGGCTCTACTCTGTCCCCCCACATGATGCCAGAGGGCTCTGCTTCCCTGTAGTCCTGCATGCTCCTGGTTCACACCATAAACACCCTATTGTTTTGGAAGGTAGCACAGAACTTGCATTGTTTGGCACATTTCAGATTGGAAAAAAAAACCCCACAGAAATAAAGAAAACCGTATCTTAGGATGAGTGGGAGTCCTTGAAGCTCACAGAAGACCCACTGCCAAACTTTTCATAGTTCAAGTTCAGCTCCTAGTCCATCCAGCCTGACTGAGAATCTGTCCCTGGGGAGGATATGTGGGTATTCATGCCCTTTAGCATGTGGCTTCAAAAGATAGTCCACAATATGTCTTAATGGCCTCTGTAAAAATATTACCAACATCCCTGTAACCACAAACCAGTATATTGTACAGCTCTGAGTATCTTAAAGATAGTATGTTAAATGATAATAATATACATAATAATATTATGTATAATACTCACATAATTAGTATATAATATAGTTATAATACTAATTATAGGAGTAGTACTATTAATACCACTACTAATAATAAAGAATATCTTGGTTTTCCTTCCCTTTTTTTAAGAACAGGATATACATACTAGTCTGAAGAGCCCCAAGTGGACTTAAGGTTTGGTTTCAAAGAGTATTTTACTCTTTTTGCAGGCTGTCCTCTTCCACAGATTTCACTATGACTGTAATAATGTATCTTCAGGATTCAGGCTATTAAATCTCTTCCCTCAAAAAGTATGATTTTATTTAAATATCTCACTGAGGAAATTAAATTATGCTTATTCCTCTTCAAACAACTCTGTATTAAAGCAAGTAAGAATATTAGCAAACTTGAACACGTTGTCCCTAGCCTTTGATCCCCCAAGGTGACCATACACATGGTATTCATAATATAATGATATTAGAACCCAGTTATGTAGTATAACATAGCAGATGGTGTAAAGTCAATCATGACTATGACTGGAGTTTCCTGAAGTCTAAAACTACATCTTGTAGTCTACTACTCATGGAATCTAGGACAGTCCAGGTTGGAAGTGACCTCAAAATATCATCTGGTCCAACCTTTCATTGGAATGTGAGTTTAAGTGAGATTATCAGGCACCCTGTTGCTTCATCTCACTGTTCATTATTCACCTTAGTGCCCAATAATACAGAATAAATCCTAAAACCCAGTATATTCTAATCAATATTTCTAAGTCTCAGTTGCAACCTATACTTTGAAACAAGGGTTTCTGTTTTGGTTTTGTTGTTGTTTTGTTTAATCATTAGCCTCAGATTATGGGGATGCATTTGACTTAAGTATCTAGCCACTTTTATTTAATTTGTACACCTAGAATCAGAGGTAACTTTGAAAACTTAAGCCCTCTCGTCAAAATGATTTTTTATCAAATACATTAGTGTCAAACTCAAAAGAGTACATCAACAACCCCTTTTGAAGCATAAATTATTAAATGCTTCAGGTGAGTTAGGGTAATTCATGCTTTTAACTGCAGCAAAGTCAACTTTTCAAAATATGTTGAACATATTTTAATTGGACTTACTGTGGCAATGCCTGAGGCTTTGAAAAAAATTCACAACTACAAGACATATATGGCACTGATAAATTCTTTGGGTGACAAGCTGAAATGAAGAACAGAGGTGAATTTCAAAATGTGAAACGCTTCCAAATTTGTGTCTCTATTAATAATTCCATAGATAAAAATAACAAATGGTATTTCCAGGAATGATGCAAGAAGAGTAAAACAAAATATTCAGAAAACCAGAGAAGAAATTAATTATAATTATCAGCTCCATTGAATTAATTAAATGGTCAAGAACAGGAAATTTCCACATAATTCTTGCCAGATTCTGTGTCTATGGGACCTGATTTTTAATTCTGTTACAAGAATAAGTTCATGAAAGTAAATTGTTGCAATTGAATATGGTTGTTAATCTTACTCTCCCCAGCTTCCCTTTGTCCTACACATATAGTGCTTTAAGGAACAAAGTATTTGGGGACTTGCAGTCAGAGTGCCATGAGATATCTATCAGGATGTCATAAACATATTTCACTACTGGAAAAAAAATTGCCTTTCATGAGAAAAAAGAAGAGCTGTGACACCCTCCAAAATAAGAAAGCATCCATTTGTGGACTGCAGTGAGATACCAAGAAGGAAAGCAAAGTATCTTGCTAGAGCTTCCTTGTTTTCAAGCTGGAACAGAAGTAGAAGAGTCTTTTGCTTAATTAAATATTGATGGTTATATAAATATGTATTTTAACTGTCTGCTTAAATGATAAACAGGATGGCATTAAAAAATTGTAATACACTGAACAAAGTTCCTGTGATGGTAATTACATCTAGTACATTACCTCATAAAAAGCAGTGCATTTGTGTAAGAGAATTTTGCTTCAATTTGATGGCAGTGTGGGTGTATACAAAACAATAAATAAAGAGCTACACTTCTGCTGCTCTGTCAAAAAGCTTTAGTGGAAAAGTCCCCTCAGAGGAGATTAATTTTAGACATTTAAATTTTGAATTATTCCCAGTTTTTCAGCCAGCCATTAGAGTTCATTAGAGTGCTGAAATGCTGCATGTTCTGCATCGTCACCAGCTTACCACTTGTAAATTCTTATCTTTATCAAAACTTCTAAGATACATTTGGAGTTTCCACTGTAAAAATCTGTTAACAGTCAGCACAAATTTATCAGAAACATTGATGTTTGGATCAGATAATGAGAAATTAAATATCAAGTGACTGTAATTTAAACAGCTGTCATCCTGACAGTCTGTCCCTTGATTTCCTTCAGTCCAGCTAAGAAAGAATTGTTAGACAAGTACATAAATTTAGCACTGTCCTAAAGTAAGGTGTTCTTTGAACCAGGGCTCAAAACTTAAAATTACATGTTCTAATCCAGCAGTGCCTAAACTTGAGCTATGGCTGATGTAAAAAATATTCACTTTGGATTAAGGTCTTCATGCCTTTAAGGACAGTCATAGCAGCGGCCAGATTTTCTACACATTACTCCTATTATTTCTCGTGATGCATTTAGGATAGAAAGAAAAACATTTTTCAAGTTTGCTAAAAGAATTCTTTCTAAGAGTTGAATCCATTTTATAAGACCTTGAAGTCATTGCCAAGCAGCAGTTCAAAAATCCTCTCCTCTCCTCTCCTCTCCTCTCCTCTCCTCTCCTCTCCTCTCCTCTCCTGACCATCATGAATTCTTGCAACTGTGACACTTACGAATCTGCAGGCAAGAGTAATGACTGACAAGTCTTAGCTCTGAAACTGCTTCAGGGACATGCCAGATGAAGAACAAATGTCACATAGCAAGTATGCTTTTGCCCAATCATTAGGAACAAGAATCGGAACAAACTACCCAGGGAAGTGGTTGAGTCGCCATCCCTGGAGGTATTTATAAGACAAGGAGATGTGGAACCTAGGGACATGGCTTAGTGGTGGACTTGGCATGCTGGGTTAACAGTTGGAATTGATGATCTTAGAGGTCTTTTCCAACCTACATGATCCTATCACTCTACTATAAACCTCTTGTCTTATCATATCTTGTCTATGGAGAAACCTTTTTAAAACTGCACCTATTATCCACCTCCGTTTATCAAAAGTGTACTGACAAAGTAAAAACACTAATCATAGCCTTTCTTCTTCCAAGGCTACCTTTTAAATTAATCTATTGAAAAAGATATTTCCCTAATGATGCTTGACCTCAGAATGTATCAGGTTATTAAGGTAACATCGGGACTATTACAGAAATAAATGTTATATTGTAAGATTACTTTAAAAATCACATTATTGTCCAAATCACCATTTGCATTTTTAAAAATGCACCTTTGTTTTGTAGAAATATGAAAAAGTACAATAGTATTCTAAGAGAAAGCACAACTGACAAGATCCTAATGCAGAAAATACATAATTCTCTGAAAAGATGTAAAAAGGGGGAATAAATTCCCTAATATTGCTGAATTTTTATTAACATTTTGCACTATTAAAGATATTCTTTGAAACAATTTGACTCTTCCCTCACCCTTAGCACTGCTTCAATTTTTATTTTTTTAATCTGAATAGTATCTGCTTATCTTATTACTTTACAAAATTACAGCTTTGTTTTAATCAGTACTACATCTGAGTGTAAGATCTATCTAAACACCATGAAGTAGGTAATGGAGAGGAAGAGAACCTTTCAAATGAACTTTCAATCACAAGAGAATTTTCAAGATTTCTTTAAACAATAGCACTAAAAAGTGCAGGAAGAGTTTTTTTGCTCATGTCATGCAGGCATATAATTTGATCAAATTTATATATTCTTAAAATGCTTGTAACAGTCACTCATTTTAAATTTACTGTCTGTGGCAAACATTTGGTAACATATCATTCCTTATATGAACCTTTCTTAAGTGCTTTAAAACAAACTTTATGTATGATTTTATGGAATGTATTTTCTTTATCTTACTGTGCAGAATACACAATATACAGAGCTTTCTCAGTGTATTGACTTTATGCAATATATTCTATTCCTATATTACTGTGACATTCTTATTCTCTAATATCAGTATCAACTTAAACAGTTTTCTTAAAAGCTAATCTACTGTGTCATTTTTAAGTGAAGGGGATTACAGTCCAAAAATATTTAGAGGGAGAACAGTCCCCTAGGTTCAATGTGCGTGGAAGTGCACAGAGTAAACACCACCATTAATGGAGAAACAATTCTGAATTGTTGGAGAGGGAAAAAAAATCAATTTTTAACACCATTTGCAACTGGGAAAAACTGGCATTTCAAATTTGTTCGAAGTGGATACATTTTATACTGTATTTAATTTACTGTCTATAAATTATTAGTGCAAAGGTAAGTTAACATTGTTAATCAAATGAAAAATGACAGTTTATGTGTCACAGGAGTAAGATACTGTTCTAAAAATTAGGAGTGCCTATTTTTTCAAGAGTTGAGAATAAAGAACAGTAATAATAAGATGAGCTTCCCTAGATATTGCCAGTATTCTACATTATGCTTTTATGTGCTAACTTTTGCATAGAAGATCTTTTGATGGTATTAAACATCCCAGGTGGTAGGTATTGCTCCCATTCTTTTATAACTGCTGTGACTTGTAGAGGTTATGGAGAGATTTTTATATCAGTGACTGCTTAGCTGCTTCTCTGGAGCAAATCAGTCTTCTTCTCAAGCTAAATTATTCCTCACAAATTTCTCTGCTTTGGTTCCCAAGGCACCTTTTAGTAAGCTAGTAAGATATGACCTCATGGATTTGTGCTATCAAGTGAAGACATGCAATTACCATCAGATGCATAAGCATGAATTTTATCGTATCCAACTTTACCCATCTAACATGTAGGTACCTGATCCATCATAATCATGTAGATAAATTCACAGAGAGTGAGGCATCTCATCATCTTAAGCACTATGAATACCTACCTAGGGATAAGAGGAGTCACACCGACGAGGTTCATCTATCTCCATTGAACTAGCATAAATTAGGCATCTAATTTTTAGGTGGCTAGTGTTGGGTGAGGTGATTCACCCCAGGTGGTGAACTAGCATAGTAGGTCAATGTTCAAGTCCTCTGTATTATGAAGTAGCTGTAACTCCTGCTGATATTACTGTTTCTAATCAGCAACAAAGAGTTATAATGAACCACCAGTCCCATTCTAATGTATCTGAATAGGAAATTTAGATTCAGCCATATCATCAACTGCAGCCTTTCTTTTCCTTAGGTATTTTTAGTTTATCCTTGATGAGCAGAAACAGGCTTTGTGAATACACCATTCCTCTTCTCTTAAAATGAGTTGGCTCTAGATTATCCATCTTTCTATAATTCCTCACTATTGTGCTAGTGAGGAATTATTTCAAATGTAGTGCAACATATCAGAATAGCCTGAGCTTCCTGATGAAAGGCCATATAGTTTCTGTTGTACACTTTGTAAGAATTTGATATATTATTTCACCCATCCCACATGCTACAAAAGTACAGTGCAGATACTGAATTCTGCTTTTCTACAGGTTGGCAGTCAGGTCCACTGCAGGTTACTACATGACAGTCTTTAATTTTTGGCAAAATATTGCTATTCCATACAACAGTAAAGTGATATAGACTGAGCTGGAAACAGCCTGATCACAATCATTTGCTATATTGTGCCAGAATGTCCTTTGTTTTACTCTGTCAATCATATCCTGTCCTTTTTTAGTGTAGTTTTGGTTTTGGCGTTGGTTTTGTTTGTTTGTTTGTTTGTTTGTTTGTTCTAATATTTAAATATTCTATGCTCAAGTGTCCTAAATTCTGTCAGGGAGCACCATGAATTTCGACACATCTTTGGAACAGAGAGTTACTGCTGTGTGTTTTTGCCAGTCATGCACTCATCTGTGGCTCAGGTTTCTCAATATTCTCCTGGTACAATTAAGACATGACAATGGGAGTTGACCAGATGATGCATAAGGAGTACCACCTTAGGTGGTACTGTGAAAGATGGATTTTTCTGTGTATGTGACACGATTTCTGGCTTCTCAGATCTCCTTTAGAAGTTCTTGAATCTGCAGGTAACCAACAGTCATGTTATCTTAGCTGTGCTGAGATGACAGAACGTAAGTCTAAAAATCCATCCATTGAATGACAACTCAGACAGATATTTACATTACCTGAGTGGGAGGGTTGTCCAGCCATTCAGCTGCTCTGTTGTTCTACCAGCTTGTTTTGTAAGCTTTTTGTTTTTTTGCTGTATCCTGAAGAACAGCTCAGTGTACCAAACGCTGCTGTAAAAGTGCAGTGGTAGGAAAATAATATTTCAATTCTGTGATTAAATATTACATTGCCACATGTAACTGGATCCTAAACAAATCAGTGATACTTTTCCATTAATTACCACATTCTGAGAAATATTGTGCCTCTTTTGTTGCATAATTATAAATTACGCCTTCTCTAAAGTCATTGTGCTAGATGATTTTCTTGGCAACTTTATTTTGATTTAAAAAGCAGTTTTCTATTAATAATATGTTTTATCTCTTCTCTCAGGTCGGTGAACAAATGGTTCTCTTCTATGGTAGTTTGCTTCAATATTATTTATACCTTATGGCTTTCTTCTGAAGAACCACAGAAGTTAGAGGTATCTTTTGCTTTTAAGATAAACTTCAAATAGAAAAAAAAAGAAAAGGTACAAGAATGTGACTTTTCAGGGAAGATTTAGAAATTCAGAGAATTACAATGTAGCATTAGACGATACTAAAATAGAGGAATAAAATAAATTAGGATAATATTTCTTTTTTATTCCATTCTTATGATTCTAGACAAAAGAAAGGGGTAATATTAAGATTCCTAGATTTTCCTGAAAGATAAGATTTATTGAGGGTATAAAACTGCCACCATATCTAACCCTGAAAAAGGATCACATTTTTGAAACCTTTAGTGGGAGAAAACAGTAAGAAGGGGATATATCCACTGGACATCCCAAACTTGCTTTGAGGAATGAGACAACATGGGTGGAAGGACAGTACCTGATGACAGGCATTGGATCCCTTGGTATAACATCCTTTTTTCTCTTTTTCCAGTTTGTTTGTATCATACTTACCCAAGGAAAACACACTTCCATGCTGTGCACTTGTGAATAAAAGCGGTACTCGCATTCAATTCAGGTTTCCTTCTCAAATTCTTAACAAAAATTTCAGCCACCACAAAAATTTTAGATTAATAGAGAGCAGGTAAGAAAGATCTTCCTTAACAGGTCAGTTCCCCACTGTTTATGAACTTTCTGAAAGTAACTCAAATGGACTTCCCAGTGTGCTGCCCTGCAGTGGCTGCTTAGAGGGTGAACAAGGTGCCTGCTCTTCTCCCCACCCCCCCACTTTATCTTACATATTCCTCTCTTTTTTTAATGATTGCCCCTCTATCCTCAAGTTTCTGGTGCTGCAGGAGTGAAGAATTAAATTTTTTTCACAGGCAATTATTCTGGCTGCTCTAATGCAAGGTGTTTAATCATTATTCATTCCTGTATCAGAGCAGGCAGCCACCAAGGGGTAGCATTTTCTAGAAACCTTATTGTATTTCAGACAAGTCCATAGAGCCCAGAAGGCAAAATTGAACCACTGAGTAAATTAAACAAAAAAGGGAAACTGAGTGGACACAGGAACAGCACTTGGCATTTGCATAGTTCTTTGATGGTTTAGCCTTGCCTGTTAAACACAGATGTGAGTGCTTGCTGGGAGTACAACTGTCTAAATACAGGAAGATACCTGAAAATGGTGGCTGCCCCGCCTGAATTCTGCAGAGACAAATTGTTGCACCATTTTCAGTAGTAATTAAAGCTATTGAACTTTTTAAACAATTATTTCTAACATGAAAATTGTGTTCAGAATATCTTATACAGCTGGCCAATGTTTCTTTAGCTGCACTTTTTCTTTAAGAGTGCTGAAGCACAATTACATAAATTGTAGCAGAAAATGAAGAACATTTCAAGATCATATTGATTTCTAGAAAAAAAACCAAAGGAATTATTTTACTTTTATTTTTTGATATCCCAATAAGGTGAAAAATGCAATTAATGTCCTAAGAAAAAAATATAATTAAAAATTATCTGTCCAGAGAAGAAAAAATGGAAATAAAGAAGAAAAAACTTTTACTACCAAACATATTGTACAAAAAGCACTACTTCTATTGTCTCCAAGGGCTAACTGTGCACAAAATAGACAACTGTTTCATAAACAGAAGTAAAATGCTGAAGGATCTTTATGCATATTCATAGGAGCTAAGATTTAGCTTCTGATCTCATGGGAGAAGCTGCAAAACCCAGGATTGGGCACCTAAACTAATAATATGCTAACTCTAAACTGTTCAGAAAAGAATTCATAGGTTCCCAGTTGCCACAGAGAGAGAATTTATTGTTATCCTAGTGTTTTAAGAAAAATCATTGGGTTTATTCCTATGGTGAAGATGAAGTCATTGACATTTCAAGATTTGAGTATTAATGGCAGTTTCAGGGAGTCAGTGAGAATCTAAGAATTTTAGTAGGGATGCATATACACAAAAGAAAGATTTTTGCCTTTGAGAGTGAGAAAATGGTAATGTCATGTGACTTGTAACTAGCTCCTCTCAAGAGTTCAATTACATATTAATGGTTATTAGTGGTCTCTGGTAGACATCTTGTTAGCTGTTACTGGTATTCAAAATTACAATAAAGCCAGAGAGCCAACAAAGTAGGGAGTCCTAATGTGACAGCCTGCTTACAAAATAGGAACACTCTGAGAGTTAAAAGACTAAACCAGCAGAGGCTGTAGCACACATTCTGAGTGAAGAGCAGGATGACATAGTTTTCTCCTTTATGAATGTGGTTATTGTCAAAGGATAATGAAAGAGATGAGTGAGTTAGGAAGGCTGTGGTAGATTTGAGATTCTATATGCATGACCATCTTCTTGTTATATTGTGAAATGCTTGATGATTTGAATATGTAGAAAATATATTATGTAAGGATTGTTTATTATTATTATTATTATTATCATTA
>NW_008651964.1:0-15265 GCF_000695815.1 Acanthisitta chloris
AGGCGGCACCGCTGGGCCCCGCGGGAGCTCCGTGAGCTGCGGGCAGAGCTGTGCTGCTCTCCCCTCTCTCTGTCTCCACCCCGGCCACGGAGCTGGGGACACTGCAGAGTCCTGTGTGCCCGCTGAGATGTGCCCGAACAGTGCAGAGGGGAAAAGTCGCTGCTGGTGCAGCTAAGCACATGTCGGTGTGGCCTGTTGGGGAGCCACGTCCAACAAGTGCCGCGCATCGATTCTTTTCCTAACCGAGCAATCTGCAGCATTTGGCGTTTGAAGTGCTCGGGTTTCTTGTCTAAGTGTTGGATCCAGCCTGTAGGGTCATCGGGGGGGGGTTGGTCTCTTCTCCCAGGCAACCAGCAGCAGGACAAGAGGGCACAGACTCCAGCTCTGCCAGGGGAGGGTTAGGTTGGATATTAGGAAGAGATTTTTTACAGAGAGAGTGCTCAGGCATTGGAATGTGCTGCCCAGGGAGGTGGTGGATTCCCCATCCCTGGAGGTTTACAAGATGAGACTGGATGTGGCACTTAGTGCCATGATCTAGTAACCACGGTAGGGTTGGACTCGATGATCTTGGGAGTTCTCTTCCAACCCGGTTGGTTCTATGATTCTATGATTCTATGATTGAGTTATATTAGAAGAGATTAACTGCATTGAACTGGCCAAGAAACACGTTTTAACCAAGGTTTGCATATTTGTAAAACTTCGTTGTTTGTATCACACACGCTACTTTATTTCAGTCACCCCATACTGAACTTTGCAGACTGTTCTTTGCTTCACTGTCTTCAGTCAACTTCACTTTTGGAAAAGGCCACTGAATGGAAGGTAAGTCTCTTCAGGAGTTTGATAATACCAAATCCAAACATCATGCTGAATCTAAGGACATCACCACTATGCAAGTGGTTTATTTCTGTGCATTGCCTGCAGTGCATGTTAACCACTTTAGTGGTGTCCATTTTCAGAGTAATGTGATTGCATTACTAATGCAGATTTCTTAGGAAGCAGTGATTTCACACTGTAAACACCCAGTTCAGAACAAAAGACATTACTGGAATTTTGCCAATGTCAGTAACAGTAGCAGATAATTGTTTAAGGTCTAAATAGCTCTCTTAGGTCTTAATCCATCTCTGGGTGAAATTTAACAGGCCTTGGGAAGGGGAGTAAATTTTCAGTGCAGTGAGTTATTGGCTATATGCAGAGTTTTCTAAAAAGAATGAAAAGTGGGAGAGGATATGCTGACAGCTCACCTCTCTGCATGCAGATAGCTTTGTTTTTATTGACATGTTCACCGTGTATTATTTTAAATGGAACCTGTTATGCTAGCACATGACAAGTATCACCCAAGGCTATTAATAAGCTATTGATTCTTGAGTCATGGCTTATAATTGCTTTGAGTTTCTTAAATCTTTTTAACAAACAGCTTCTGAAGCTGGACACATTCATGTTGAATTTCCAAACCAAGACTTCTGCACTCAGAGAAAATAGGAAAGTACAATCTACTGGACTGAACTGAGGAGTAATGTTTCATCTTTCAAGTATCAGATCCTGAAGGCTCTTAATCAACAAATGACATTGTGTAGTTGAGAACTTGCATGGATTGGAGTAGGAGAAGGGGAGCACCAGCTCTGGTCAGCAGCAGGAGCAGCATTAATACAGGATTCATGTCAGTGGAATGTCAATAGCAACATTCCACCAGGAAAACATGAGTTTGGGTATTTTGTATTCCCAGCAGTTCACAGGAGAGTTGATTGACAGCAGTGCTGTTGTTTTCATCACCTCTCTAAAATGTGGAGAGAAATTAGATGCTTTTCTAGCCATTTCTGGTGAGGGACATAACTGCAGAAGCAATTTCTTCCTCTATCTCTGCATCATCGACATGACAAGGTGAACCTCCCCTTCCTCCTGACTCCCCTCTCAGTCCTTTCTTCTAGGATATTTCTCCTCCTCACCATCTATCACTGTGGTGCTGACACTCACACTGACACCATCTGGTCACTCTGCTGGACTTTTACATCCCTCCTCTTTTCTATTATCCTAGTTTCTCTTGCCTTCAGCTAACTGATTGACAAATAATGCTAGAATAGATATGCAAAATCATTCCTGTGCTATTAGCATGGATAAGCAGGAGAGCATTTGAAAACATATGTTTGTGTGTAAATATGTTTATTTATGCATGGAAACTATTGCTTTACTAATCTAGCTGATGAAATTGTGGGTACCTCTAGGAAGTGAGCAGGTCAGAAGCCTTCCAAGTTTGCTGCTCTGCAGGTGTAAACTGTATTCAGGCAAATAATGATTCCTTCACTAATATCTGTCTTTAATCAGTCATCTTTGTGTCTACTGAAAAACAAGCAGAAAATAGGGCCTCAGCCAAATTAGCTGTTGACGGTTGGGTTTTCTTGTTGAACTTTTTACTAGTATATAATTATTCATTAAGATTGGTCAAAAAGGAGGGAAGGAAAGCCATGGGATTTTTTTTTTTCCAGTTGTTATTTGAGCTTTCAGCTGAACAACTGAGCAAAATTACATGCTTTGAAAAATGCTGTTCAGCTCCATTTCTTTTGTTAAGTCTGTACTTATTTGCTTTGACTATTCTTTAAACTACACATGTGCTTATTTTACCAATATCTAATAATATTATCACTTGATTCATCTGGATAAAAAAATAAACATATATAAGGAATTTTAATAAGAAATAAACTCTGAAATTAGTTCCAAAAGTGTACTTAGAAATCAAAATTTTGAGGATTTATAAATACCTTCCTCTGAGTCAAACACCCCTAAGCCATTAGGGCATAGGCTTAAAGGCAAGGACCATCACAGAGCTGGTGAGGAAGATAAGTGGTTTGATGTGATGTTTGTCTCTCAGGCTTTGGCAGACTGAGTGGCAGATTCTCCTGAACCACTTCTGCTGTGCCATAGATCCTGTGCAGCCCAGTGAGCTATGCAGACAGATGAAATAGTCATAAACACACAGGCAGTGATAACTCAAATGATGCTGGAGAATAATACTTATTAGCAGTTAAAATTCTGATCTCAGCAGAAAATTCCTCTGTGCCAAGATGTCCTGGGTGCTGTCATGGGAAGTGGCACAATGTCATTGCAAGCACCAGGGAGAAGTGGCATTTTGCTCATTTGCCTACAGGTTCCTTAAATGCTGAAATTTAGCAAAAACACTTCTGGTTCTCACGATTCAGACTGAGGAATGCACTACCTTGCTGGTGTCTTTGGATAAAGTAATCCTTTTTAAAGCTGTCTCCTTTTAAGATTTGCATTTCTTTTTAGTGCTTGGAGTTTAATTTGCAATATTTCATCATTAACTTTGCTTTCTGTATGAATTAATCATTTGCAGTTTCTGCCATTGGGGAAAATTCCTGATATAAATAATTAAGTTGGAAGACATACCTGGCAGCTTATGTTTTACTAATAGCAAGGAATATACTTAGTCAGCTTTTTCACCCTTTGCAGCTCTTTCCAGACATTTTTTTCTTTGTGCCCAACAGTCATGCTACTAATTACTCTGTAGTAAGACTCTGTGGTAGTTAGTTCCACTGAATAATATATTTCCTCTTCTCCAGGCATTGAGAGTATACATTATATTTTAATCTGTCATATAACCTATGGGAAGTGTATGTGTCAATGTGCATGTTTATATCTATGGTTGCTCACTGTGGCTTGTAAGGTTCAGAGGAGAGACAAAAAAAAGCAGAAATTTTACTTTTAAGAGGATCACTTACCAGTTCATCTATAATGCTAAACATTTATTTAGCTGAACAGCTGTGTGTGATAACCAGCTCTGAGACTATGAGGGAGTAATTTTTAAATCTAGAAAGGCTCAGGGTGGAGAAGGGGTGGGGGAGAAGAAGAGTTATTGCATAGATCATTGTCTCTGCTATAAAGAAGTAAAATATCACTTGCTCCCCTTTGCACAGAAACAACCACGTTAATTTTAATGACAGAATATAGGACAGACATTTCCCCAACCACCAAGAAACTATGCAAGAGGTTTTTAGACAGGTAGGAAGGCTGTAGTGGAAGAGGCGTAGAAGACAGTATGAACATAAATAAGTGCTGCTTTCTTGTGATGTTTATGGGAAATTACAGGTGTATAGGTGTGTCATGGACAAAACACTGGACCACACTACATAATGACATTGCCTGCCTGTATGCAGGAAATAATTTAACCTGTAAAAACTTGAAGTTAGGGCACTTATTCTAAAATGTTTACACATAGTCTTGACTCAAAATAGCAGCAGCAATCTCCTCTAGAATTCACTTTTTACACTGTTTTCCTATTCACATTAGAAAAAAAACATTTGATGATTCTGGAGTTGGGGAACTGCTGCTTACCCTGCTCCCTGTCCAACCCCCTGAAGAAAACACATAGCCTGGAATACTTGTTACAGCATGAAAAGAATACTTAGCTATAGATGGGAAAATACTTGTCTACGTATAGATGCAGTGGCTAAAGTATTGGCAGGATAAACACCATCAATGTTTCATCAGTGACAACAGTTTGCTGATATGCCAGGCATGTCTTCATCTTTTAGACTTGCTTGAAAATTTAACCTAGAGACATCAAAAATTGATAAAGGAGGGCTCAGTATCAACACTGGCCCTGATTTCTCCCCCTATCTTTCTGTGCCCTGTAGCAATTCCCTGTCTGCAACAGGAGAGGAGGGAAAGGCAGTCCCATTCAGTCCCACACCCTGGAGCATCACTGTTTCTCTGCTGGGTTTTGCACCTAGAATATGTTTCATTCCTGAGAGGAAACATTTACAAGAGATGCACAATACCGAGGATTAAATGTGTCTGTCCTCATGAACTGCCCAAGAGAGCCACAATGCTGCAAGGTGACCAGGGAAGCTATTTTTAGCATTTATGTGTCAGGCTTTGTCTAACTACTCTGGTGTTATTGACCACAGGTTAGTGATGGAGAGATCTAGCTCTGCCATGTTTCATCTGACAAGAGAAGAGTCTCTTCCAAGCACATTAAAAGCTGGAAAATAACTAGGCTAAATAATACCTTGTTTTATCTGTTCTTTCCAAGCTAGTATTCAGTTTGCAGTGAACACAACCCTGAGGACAACCCACTGTTAGCTCTATGATCAGTGGGAAGACATAGTGGCCTCAGCTTTACAAATCTGATTATTTTCTTCAGAAATCTGTCTGAAACTAAAAGGCATCTGACAAAAAAATCTTTACTATCCCTGGAGCTCAGAGGAATTCAGTCATTGTGTGTAAATCGTGTTTATATTGACCACTTACATGTCTTTTGAAACTGGTACCTTCTAGGTGGCTCTGCAAGCAAACAGTCCCCTCCAGGCACAAACTCTGAACTCCATGTGTTAAGAAATAGGGTTAGTAATGAGGATGCAGTGTGTCTTTGTTTATACACAAAATATGTGTACGGGGGGGTCTTTGTGTGTGCCTGTTTATATATGTGTGTGTGTGTAAGATGTCCCTGTGCATCAGTTACTCAGGTAATGGTGCACAACCCACTCACCCTGGAAAGTCTGAAGGCAAACCAGTGGGTGAGCAGGTGTTGAGGAAAAGAAGCAACAGCTTGTCCTTCAGTGACTGGACTTCAGAGGCAAATACCTTCCTGTGTTTTTAGCCTAGTGCAGTAACTCAGAGTGTACAGGAAGCTTTAAGGTCAATTTGGTTCCAGTAGGTTTTTTTATCTTTAACATTTGTCAGGTGGTTAAAAGATCAGCTAGCTTCCAGAAACATCATAAGCCCTTTGCCACAACATAGCTCTACATCAAAAAGAGGATTCAACCTCTTTTTTTTACTGGCATAATAGGACATTGCCTGCATTGGCACCAGTTAGTTTTGCAGAACTGACCAAGGCTGAGTGCATGAATTAAGGGGTGTCCTGAGCAAAAGAGATCCCAAAAGTGATGTTAGGCAAGTTTGAAGTAAGACATACATTCACTGTCAGCTGTGGGACATAGGAAATGCTCAGAAACACTGGCAGTAACAAAGTGGAACTGCAGAGGTGGAAACATAGGAAGCAGTACTGCTGAGCAGGGAAACACTTTTGCCAGGTCTTGAATCAGTTATAGGGAATATCCTGCTTGAACTCAACTCAAGGAGCTATACAAGGTCTGGTTGGATGGGGCTTTGAGCAACCTGGTCTAGTGGAAGGTGTCCCTGCCCATGACAGGGGGATTGGAACAAGATGATCCTCAAGGTCCCTTCCAACACAAGTTATTCTATGAGTCTATGACTCTATACATTCAGGACACAAATCAAGAGTTACTGAAGGAGGTTATGTGAAATATTTGCCTCCAATAGGAGGAAATAGCTGGAGGCCTGGGCAGGCTCTCTTCTTTCTGTGTACCTTTGAAACTGCCAGAACTGAAGGGATGGTTCCATACCTTCCACAGATCTGTCAGCCTTCATTTAGCACACTGAAAGGTGTGCAAACAAAGAGAGAAAGATGGGTAAAACATATGAACAAGCACTTCTACCTCTTGGTTACATTCCGGGTCAGTTGCTAGGCTGTCACTATAAACATGGTGTGTTGCAAGATCCTGAAAACCATATCAAGGGTCCTGGCTTAGTAAGACTCTTGGCCAGGGGTTTGTTTTAGTTCTGTCCAGGATTTTAATCCATGGCAGAGAGTTCACTGTGAAGTTCTCCAGCATGACAGAGATTAAGTGTTGGCTGACTCAGCCATATCCATGGACTGTTGTAAAGGGACCTCCAGTTGTCATGTGGTGGGTGGTGCTGTTGGCACCTGATGGCACACCAGGGCTGCCTTGGCAAGTGGTGGTCTTCTTGTGGAGTCATTCCTTTCTCCTTAACACGATTTTAGCGCAGCTGGCTTCTGCTTGTGTAAGAATGCTAAACCAAGCTGTAACTTTATGTTTTTAAAGGACAAGTTGAGTGTCATTAAAATAAAATCAGGTTTTATTTGCCATGTTAAAGAATTATGATGTTAGAGTTCCTCAAATACACAATCACCATCATTGAAAGTGGTTCCAAAGAGTTGTCCTACTTCATTAATATTTAGGAGCAAATCCTATCCATCATGGAAAGTGAATCCACTCTAAACTCCTTGAATTGCCTGCCAGACCTACATCTAAATATAATATCCTGGAATAAATCCTCTGGAAAATTCATAATGGAAAACAAACCAAACACAGAGCAGGTGTGACCTGCAGGCTGCTGAATACTGTGATTGCTTCCCATAGATTATAATTTTAGCAACACCTGGGCTGAATGTGCTGTGCTGATACAGCAGCCTCATGGGTTCTAATGAAATAATTACAGGATAAGAGCACAAAGAAACATTCAGAGCTTGCAAGAAAATAAACAACTGTAATGCAGGAACAAAGATACTAGATTAGCTAGGAAACAAAAAGGTTTTGTATGGCCTTATTTATATTGCTGGCATTAATAAAATCTCTTCAGACCTGTATGTAATATGTTATACATAAGTACAGTCAATGAGAAATGTTAACTGCCTGGTCTGGTGGGAATCACATTAGTTTTGCAGAAAGACAAAGCCTGGCATTAAATATCCTGGTCATATGGGAAAGATGAGAGGGTAGAAAAAGAGGTTTCTGCCGCATATCTCTTTCCCCTCTGGGCTCCCTGAGAGCTCAGGGCAGGGCAGTGGGCACTTTCAGGGGGTGGCTGCCCTTGCTGCAGCTTGAACTGACTGCCACTCTCTATGCTAACCCATAAGGCTTGGGACAAGTTACAAAACCATAACGTAATTACTTGCTGCCTCAGCATAATGTGTGCTATGCCCCTTATCTAATCTCCAGTATCCTCACACAACTTTTTATAGTTAACATATGTAAGTTATGTTTGAAAGTCTTCCATCAAGGTTGCCATCAAATAACCAGCTTGCTTTCTTTTATATGAAACTAGCTGGCCACAAACACAACAAAATTTCTAATGAACCAAGGGAGGTTTACAGCTGCAAGGAGCAGCAATATGCATCTCCCTCCCAGAAAAACCTATGGAGCCAATGGGTTTTCCTTTTGGAAAGTGATAGAGGTCAAAGTTGAAGGATAGATTGGTCAAATGTACCAAGAAATAAATACATTCAGGACAAATATGCACAACTATCTCTAAAATGTCTGTAGGTTAAAAATTGACATCAAACAGCTCTGAATTCTTGCAAAGTTCAGTTCTGAGGTTGTTCTGAATATTGTGGAAATCTATCAGTGAAATGTGGAGTGCATGAGCTCTACCTCTCAGCTCTTCTGGCTCACTCAGGATCTCCTTAGACACCTGGAACCATCCATGGACTTATTCCCTCACCCATTGCTCATGGATGAGATTCAAGGAAGATTTCTCTAACACTTTGACAGCCCTAACAGTAGCTCACATATATAATCCCTGACTTCAAGATATGAATTTGCAGGACTGGATCTAAAATGTGCTACTAATAATAATTAAGTGCTTGAAAAAAAAATGAGTGCTCTTTTGTGTAACCTTTAATTAGAAATTATATTTCTCTGGAATATCTGTTCTAGAGTCAATAAGGAGACACAATCTGAGTTTATAATTATATGAGCTTGAATTCTAATTCGTAACACAGAAAAACATGATTTATGATCTAGAATGTCTGAAACCCTTTGCTTCATCAAATCAGTCATAATTTCTTAGATACCTGCACATATGGCTGGGAATATTGTAGCAAATATTTTTAGCCAAATTCCTTTTTAAAGATCTTAATTGATTTTCTTTCACCAAATAGTGCTTGTGGTTTTACATTGGTTTGCAACAGGAGATTATTTTTTTGTCCCTTGGATCATACAATCTTCATATGAACCTAAACACACTTGAAAAAATAGGAAGCCCTGCCTGGGAATATAAATTGCACTGCTGTGCTTAGTCACAAATGGCTGAGGACAATGAGATTTTACAATAAACCAGAAATGTCTGTGTTTTGTTGTGTCAATAAATGTTCCAGTGATGCTCTTAAAGACAATAAATTACTGGTAATGGAACACTATCCTCAGCATGTAGAACTCATTTTCCACTTCCAGACATTCTCAGATTAGGTTTAAATTGCTATTAGAAAATCCTAAATGTGTTTGTTTGAAGAAAATCTTTTTACTGCCTAGAAATAATCCAACAGTGGCTGGTTAGAGCAGAGTTAGCTAGAGTATTCCTGGGGAGAACAGTTTACACATATGGAAAGGAACTTCAACAGTTCCTTTCCACTTACAGAGGGAACAATACAGAAGTAAATGATGGACATGGTAACCAGAGCAGGATAGAAGGTGAACAAGGGAAGAGAAGAAGCAGTAAGTGAAGGAAGCAGCAAAAAACCAGGACTCTGGTGTACAACCATTCACTCTTTTGTGAGTAGAGCCTTTGGTTTTCCTGAAGATCCACTGAAATCCACAGTGTATTTATCACTAGTGTTCATGTGCTTGTGGTGCCTACAGTCTGGGCCTGAAGATACACATGCTGGGGTTCTTACACACCCTCTTTTCTTCAGCATTGGCTTTAGCAATAGAAAATCAAAGCAGGACAAACCCTTTGTCTTGTTTTCTTATTAATAACAGCAATACTAATGACCAGGACAGTGTATGTGTTTACAAGAGTAATGGACTGTAAATAATCAAGACTGCCATACTCTTTCTGGTCCTACACTGAAAAATAAAGAGTTAACTAGAGATGCATAACATTAAGAGGAAATTTTTTATTGATTTTCTCAGGATTTTCAGAAAGAAATCCACAGGGGATTGAGAAGGAATTTCAGAGGGGCTAATTAGCACCACACTCTATGAGAAGTATCACTGGCAAACTTAAACTGTGCTGGATTGCACTACAGACTAATGACCCCAAAACATGGAGCAAATTATTCTTATCTGATCAGTGCCCCAAACTGATTCCTTGCATTCAAATTCAAAATTGCATTTTCCTTAGCATAAAGCCCATTTTGTTTCTTATTTTATTTTGCTTTATAGAACTCTGAAATGAAAGTATATATTCCCATTGTTTGTAGCAGGGTTTGCCCATACACACGATGTTTGGCATGTGCTGACATAACTGGAAAATAGAGGCTACCATTTCTTGCCAGAAGCCATCAAAATCCACTGTGCTGCCTCCTGTTTTCTGTCAGTGTTTCCAGGTTTTGTAAGTCTTGGATAGCCTTAATGTGATAGACAATTTTGCACAGTATATGCAGAGGTCCATGAGCATGGACATGTAATGTCACATTCATATATAAACACAGGTACATGTATGTGTGGAAAGATGAGATATATACATATAAAGTGTGCTCTGTAGTTTTGTTTTCAACCGCACTTCAAGTTGAGGCCAGAGCTTTCCCTGAAAGCATTAAAAAGGCTTAGTTTGGCAACCAGAGATTCTTTTTCTTTCATACAGCAGGATGCAACATAATGGATAAGAACATAGAAGCCATGAAATGGAAAGATGTGATTTGCTGAATGCTGCATTTAAAAAGCTTCAGTACATCCGTCTTTATCCAGGGAACAGACTGGGAGCAGGAGAGTATTTCTATAAAGGGAGCAAAGGGATTCCTCTATGCATGACATCAAGGGTATTAGACAGTCAGTGCCTCTCTGAAAAGGAAAGAGAGAACTTATGTAAAATCAGAATTCTGTGACATGGAATATCTTCTTTGTCATTCGAGGCTGTCTTTATATAACTTTGTATAACCTATATCATTTTAAACATTTTCCCCTTCAGTATGAACAAAGCCAGTGACATATGAAGTATTTGGGGATGGCTTTTCCAAGGTCATAAATCCTTCTAGTTCCTCTGCTTTCCATGGCAGCTCACCACAATTGATGTTTTGATCCAAGGCAGGCTAGTTAATCACTGTAAAGTTTAAATATTTTAGGAGAGGGAAATCCACAGTTAGATATTCGGATCTGACCAATATTTAGCATCCTGACACATGAGATGTGAGTGGAGATGATCTACCTTCCCACCTCTGAGCATCATTGAATCACAGAATCATAGAATCCATGGCAGCTCACCACAATTGATGTTTTGATCCAAGGCAGGCTAGTTAATCACTGTAAAGTTTAAATATTTTAGGAGAGGGAAATCCACAGTTAGATATTCGGATCTGACCAATATTTAGCATCCTGACACATGAGATGTGAGTGGAGATGATCTACCTTCCCACCTCTGAGCATCATTGAATCACAGAATCATAGAATCAGCCTGGTTGGAAGAGACCTGACCTCAAGTTGCCTGGGAGAAGAGACCAACCCCCACCTGACTCCAACCTCCTGTCAGGGAGTTGTAGAAGGTGATAAGGTCTCCGCTGAGCCTCCTCTTCTTCAGGCTAAACAGTCCCAACTCCCTTGGACTCTCCTCATGGCACCTGCTGAAGTGCCTGCCAGCCACACATTACTCGAGGTCTGGGGCAGCATCGCTGTCGCTCTTCTGCAGCATCTCGTGTGCCAGGTAGGACAGGTCAACCTGCAAACCATCATTGGCTGACACAGGGGTGCTGGAGCAAGAGCCAGGAAGCAGAGCTTCCTGCAGAGGTGTGGGACACAGGCACAAGAGCTGAGCAGCGCGGTGTGGGGCCAGGAGGCTCAATCTTGCACATGGCGTGTGACGCTGGCTGGGCTGGGTATTAGATTAAGCATCCACATTTTCCAGTCACCAGATTTTCCCTGCAGGAAGAGTCAGTCATTGTCAATATTTATAAAGCCTGATGAGACCTTCTCACTGTAGGGCAGAAGGAGCGAAGAGTGTTTCATCACGATGAGTTTCCAGCTCTTCAGTGACATTTGATGAAATCATATTAAGCGTAATTATATTTGAGGGAATCACGTCTAAGTTCTAATGAGCCTTTATAGTTATTCCATTATCTGATTTCTTCGTTTTCATTTTCCAAAGGTTTGTTTGCTTCATTCAGTTAAATTAAGGGAGAGGCATTTTCATAGCCTCTTCCCTTTAACCTTCGGGTCTTTTACTGAGTTTTGTGGCTCTACACTGTTGAATATTTGCACATAGTTATTTGATGTTTAGCTTCTAAGGGTTCCTATCATATGTGTGAGTTTATGGACAAGAATAACTATATGGATAATTAACACTTCCAGGTTTACAGGCTACATTTGTTTGGTTTTTATTAAAGGAAATTGTTATACAAAGAAAGCAGTATTTGCACTTTCAGAAATTGCTACATTTAGTGGGAAGAAATACAGGCACTACAGGTACTTCACACAAGAATTACACATAGATTTAAGGCCTAAATCCCATTTTGAGCACATACTCTGGATTTAAATGGGAATGGACTGAGCAGCACATTGAGTTGTGCTAAAAATGAGTATCTTCTCTGCCAGTTCATTATTTAAGTCCCTGATATGGGGAAAAAGGGTTCTGGATTTTAACAGGAGTGCATGTCTTCATCCATTTTTTCCTTCTCTTTCTGTGCCTTCTTCATGAGGAATCCAGGTTAGTTACATCCACTGAAAGCTGCAAATTATATCCATAACTCTAATAATAATAATCATAATTAACTATCTGGATCGCCTACAGGAAAAAAGGTGAAGAAGTGATGAAAGTGCTAATTGGCTTCTGTGTAACGATGTGCTTCCCAACAATTTTTCCTTATAGTCTCATTAAAAATCCCCTTTTGGGGGAAATGAAGGATGTTTGAAATAGTACATTGTGAACTATCACCATAAGAAAAACCTTCTTATAAGAAATATGAAGGACCAACATATTAACAGAACACAGTTGTTCAACATCGTATATCTGGAATGGATTAATTTCCCAAAATAAATACTCTTAATTTCCTAAATTGAATATTGATTTTTTAAACGTAAAACCTTTTTTTCCCCTGTTTCTTCTTAGATTGTCATGTAAGTATGTTGTAGTAGATCCCACTTACTTTGAGAGACAAGTGGGGGATAGAAGGATCTGAGAGTCAAGTTCCTGTAAACTTCAGGACTTCTGGAAATTCAAAATTCATATCTCGATATTTCTAAATAGCCCTTCTTTGTGTTATGAGCTGGACATCATCTGAATTCAGGACTGTTCCCAGTCTCAGTCTGAATCTAAATGTATCTTGAACATCTCTTGAATTTCACCTGCAATTAAAGGCATATGCTTTCTTTGTATCAAAAATAATCAGGTACTCCAACTTCCACTTTTCTGCAAAAAAAAATACCTCTGTTTTAGCTCTGCTAGAGCCTGCATCTACATCAAAGGAACTTTCAATAGGTTGCCTCCATCTCCTCTATTTTCAAGTCATAATATTTGCATAGACTCTCTCTTCACAAGAATAAATAAAAGAGAGAAGGCAAAGTAATAAAGGGAAAATTCAAGGATAAAAGAAATACCATTTGCAATCCTAGTTAAGGCAAAGCATCATGCTGCATCTTTGTTTTTCAGATGACCCAAACCAACTTCAAAGTTAGACTCTAAAGGCAGGATCAATATCCATAGCAACTAATTGCGTTTACTGCACCTGCTGGAAAGTGCAGGGGCTGTGTCCATGCATAGCAGAGTAACCACACAGCTACCAAGAACAGAGCCTGGCTGAAGGTGTGTCCTCGAGCACCTCTGTGCCACCAGGATACTGCCACTCTGCTGCTGATGCTCAGGCCCAGTTATGTTTTTAAGAAATATCTTGTCTTTTCTCTCCTGCTATTATTGACACCAAGATCGTTCACCAAAGAATGCAAGAAACTCTGTTGTCCTTTTTCAGCCCGTGATGAGTACAAAAATGTTGGCACAGGTGGCACATAGAAATTGCTGCTTGCTTGGTCATTAGCCAATGCCATTTCCCCCTTGTGGTCATTCATAGAACCATAGAATTTAAGGGTTGGAATGGACCTTACAGGTCATCCAGTCCCAACCCCCTGCCATGGGCAGAGACACCTCCTCACTAGATCAGGTTGCTCAAGGCTCATCCAGCCTGGCCTTGAACACTGCCAGGGTTGGGGCAGCCACAGCCTCCCTGGGCAACCTGTGCCAGTGTCTCACCACTCTTAGAGTAAAAACCTTTTGTCTAATACCTAAGCTAAACTTCCCCTCCTTCAGTCTGAACCCTTTACCCCTTGTCCTATCATTGCATTCTGTCACTCATGCAGCTCTCCCTGTCTCTCCTCTGTTTGAAGTAGATGATATACTACTCAGGGCAGGCATTACTTTTACATTATTTAGTTATGCTATGCATAACAGAAAGGACTTCTAGTCCAGGACTCTGACTTCAAGCTACCTCGATACAGGAAATAATACATCAGTAGGGATATACCATTACTATTTGCTACTCTCCTCTGTAGACAGCACTGAGCTGAGCAGTTTGTTCCATTGCAGGCTGAGCATGACTGCCTAAGTCCAAACAGCACTTCTATCCATCCTCTAGCAGTGCTGTATTTAACATACTTACAAAAGCAGAAGCAATATCCTGTAAGTGGAACTTCTTGTGGATATTGCACAAGCAGAACACAACTTCTTGGTATTTATCAAATATTGCAGTTCAATTGAATTTCTTTATGAGACAACAAGCTCTTCAATGTAAATGGCTGATAATAATAGAAACACTTTTCTGTGTGATTCAGTTCTGTTTGATGACACAGATAACAGGCTTCTGTTTCTATTTGCTAGTTCTGTACATACAACTTGTAGAATCAGAAAGGGAATAGGGTCTGAAAGGTATAGAGGAGATCAATAAACAGCAACGAAAGCATCTTTTAAATGTTAATCATTTCCTTTCTGGGTCCTGTCAGCCTTGGCAAGAATTGCCTCTGGATATATGATCCTATTTAAAGCAGCATGCTCTGGTAATATGTGTTCAAATGGTACCTTTCGAAAACAGATATTGCTCTTTTCAAAATTTGTTTGTCCAAAATGAATAAATTACAAATGCTAATTTATATTCACCAAAATAATTTGCTTGCTGCAGTATAACTCCTGAGCATTTTGCTGTTGCTTTCCAGTCATTCCTTTCTAATAAGAGAAGCAGCATTCATTGGGCAGATAGTGAAATTAATACTTGGACTTATTTTCTGCACACATACAGTCACCATCTCCCTCTGTGTATGAATGGCACTTCTGTTTTGTCTTACTCTTATCTGACAATAACCACCACCTGGGAAAACATGGCCTGTTGCAGCTCCAAGTCACAAAGTCACAGACACAGTTTGTGCAAACATAAATGAGGATGTTGATGAAGCCCAGAGTAATAAATATGTGTCAGGAAGATGAATTTGGGTCAGTTTTCACCCTTCTGTGCAGCCCTGGATCTGCAAAGCATCCCGGGGGCACAGTGCTCATGCTGCCCTAGTCCCTGCCTCTTTCC
>NW_008651964.1:15276-24745 GCF_000695815.1 Acanthisitta chloris
TCATTACTCATGATGCACTATGCAATGTTGATTTCTGCCTGGACTTCTGTCTGAAATGATGTGAGAATTTCCCTGGAGGAGGCTGGGGGAGAGGGAAGAGGGAGGACAGGAAGGATGAGTGCAGAAGGGCATGGTGGCTGCTGTCTTTGCTCTGCACGCTCAGCCTCTGCCCTGTCTCCTCCTTCAAAAGCAAACACAGGGAAACCCTCATGATGCACTATGCAATGTTGATTTCTGCCTGGACTTCTGTCTGAAATGATGTGAGAATTTCCCTGGAGGAGGCTGGGGGAGAGGGAAGAGGGAGGACAGGAAGGATGAGTGCAGAAGGGCATGGTGGCTGCTGTCTTTGCTCTGCACGCTCAGCCTCTGCCCTGTCTCCTCCTTCAAAAGCAAACACAGGGAAACCCCTGCAAGGTACATTGCTGACAGATTGTGAGGACAGTGAAAGGGGCAGCACAAGGCCATCACCAGGGATCTGTGCCCATTCTCCCCTCTCCTCACAGAAAGGTACCCCAAGGTCACACAGTCTACTCCATGGCCTGAGAATGACACTTAGGAGCATCTTTCCACTGGTTCACCTCTCCTTTTCCTTGCCAGTTTCAACCAGGTGATCCACAATGTATTGATTGCCATTGCTGGCAGCCATTCCCTTTCCCTGCGCATTGTATTTCCTCCTGCATCCAGGGCAGGGAGAGTTCAGTAGCTGGAGCAGCATTTAGAGGGGTGGTAAGGTCGGTGTTATTCCAGGATGGGGCTGGGGTGCAGGAGCTGACATTTTGTGTGTTGACGTCAGATCTGCCTCATGCAGTTATAATCAGCCATGCTACCAAGACTATAAGCTGGAATGATTCAAGTCCCGTGGCCTCTACCATTGTGACTTAAATTCCAGTAAAAATAGCAATAATAAGAGAAACTGGCGACATTTAAGCAGAAGTCTGGGCTGAGAATGAGCAAGGATGGAAGAGAACAAATAAAAGATTATCTGTCCTTTGAAACACCTTCCTGCCAGTTCAAATATTGACCAGCTACAGAATAGGAAAAAGCACTGCTTGCAGTGGGATGGAGATGGTGGAGTTCACTTCAGAGATAACCCAGGAAGTAAAAATTATGTTTAGAGGCTTCCAACAAAGGCTCCAAAGGAGAAAAAAAGGCACTGTGTGGATTGCTGGGGCTATCTCAAGGATGGATGGTTTTTGAGAGAGAAATCTGAGTGGAGACATAGATTTCACCTCCAGACTGCTATGTGACAGTTAGTATTTATAGAAGAGAATATCCTGAGTTGGAAGGGAGACACAAGGATGATTGAGTCCAACTCCTGGCCCTGCACAGTGGTGACACCAAGTTTAAAGAGTGGTTGCAAGAACATCCTTTCCCTCAGCTGTTTCCATGGGCATGGTGTGAAATGGATGAGGAACTGAAGAGAAAACTTACGCATTTAGGGTATTCTTCAACCAAATTCATTCCCTAATCCAGCCCCCAGCTTGGCCATACAAGCACAAGTGCTGTTACAGTTTGTGTGGGGTAGCATAGGGCACAGACAGAAGGGTCATGGGATGGAAGTCAAAGGATGGAAAAGGCAAGGAAGGCAAGACCAAGACTGTAAGTACCATGGTACCAACATTCACTTCTTCACAATGTCAAATCATGGTCTTGGCATAGCTGATTTCTAGAATGTATGCACAGAAACATCTCAAGTGGTTTCATCCATTAAGAGTGAAGATGCCTGGGCTGCCTCCCTCATCACTGCTGAGATATGAGACAGTTTCTCTCCTCTGACCACAGAAGAGATCTTGAATCAAATTGCATGACTCTGTCTTCAGTCACTCCAGCTAGGTGAATGAATATCATCATTTGTAACTACCTTCAGGGGATAGTTTCCTGGTCCTTGCCTCCAACAGGATTCAGAATCAGTTACTACATCTATGTTATCAAGTAAAGCAGTGCAGTAGGAGCAGATCTGCAGGGTGGTACAGCTGGCAGTGGGTCTCCTGTCCACACTGTCTGTGTTTCGGGGGTTTGCTTTGGGTTATTTCTGGTTTGCTCCTGTTGGACTCAGCAGCAATCAGCAGTGGAAGCTCTTCAGGCATGTTCCTGGTGAGCACACTGCAGTACCCCAGGGATCCATGTGCCCACTCTAGGGTGCAAATCCAAGTGCAGCAAGTGGGGACAAGCAAGAGATTCACTTCCAAATGCCCTCCTGGTCCAACTAAAACTCCTGGAGTAACCATATACCTATCTCACATTACTCTTGTTCCTTTACCTTTTCCAGAAGGCAGCAAGGGTGAGCTCAACTCCCTTATTTTAAGGAAGATATTGTTCAAAGAAAATCAAGTACTGATAGATTTATTTCTTTTTTCTTTCTCTGATCCTGATCCTGAAATGCTAACACCTTCCCATTGAACTCTCAAAGTGATTACCCATCTCCCACCACCAGTTGTACACAGGGAATGCTTGGTGGCATGACTTCCAAGAGCTCCCCTGTCTTCCAACACACACTGCAGTCAGCATTGTTCTGTCTGTGTTAGGGTTTGTTTTGATCATTTTTTTAATCATAGTGTGATGGATGGTGGTTTGGTTTGTCTTTTTTTTTTTTATTTTCCTTTTGTCTGGTGATTTTTTTGGCACGTCAAGTGCCAAAGGAAAAAAAAACAAACCTGTCTTTCTGTCTGAGATGTTCATCATCTAATGCTAGAAAGGCCTGTAGGGATCAGTTCTGAGAACAAAGAACTAGAATCTAGTTCTTCCACTGGTATTGTCTTTTATAATATGCTGAAAAAACAGCATATTAGGCTTTGCCACAGTCCTCAAAGGTATTGTTACCACACTTCAGTGCTTCAGTTTACCCATTCATATAGCCATGCTTAAAAAAATCTGACATTTTTCAATACTTCCTATATATATATATCTTTTTTGTCTAAAAGAAAAGCTAAAATAAGAATTGACTGAGGAGCATCCTAAAATCTATGCTCTCTCTATGTGGATAAATGTAGAACACCACAGCAAATAATCTTTGTGGTCTCCTTTTTCTTTAAAACTAGTAACAAATGAACTATCCTATATAAAGTTTAAGCATTTTGTTCTTCTTTCCTTCCTAAACTTTATTCATCTGCTTCTCCTTTGAAAGCCCCTAGGTAACAAATCCCACTATTCCTGTGCAAAGAAACTTGTTCCTAACATTGCACAGAATTTTCTAAGTCATTCTCTGGTTACCAAAGCAAGTGAACACTATGGAACAAATGGGAAGATTATCTCCATCTCAGCATTGCCATCTGGTGGTACTGAGCATCCAGAAGGAACGAGGTCTCTTTGCACCATCTAGTGGCTTCAAGTAATCGAGCCAAAGGGATTTTCTATTAGTCGAAATCACCAAGCCTGAGTAATAAAAATAGAGACGAGGCATTTGCAATTTCAGGTAACTCTAAGTGAACACAGGAAATTCAAAAAGCAACCTTACCTTCGATAATATAACGAGAATTTTTTAACAATCAGTTCTTTTTCTCCCGATTTTTATTTAATATTATCATCATCCAAGGCACAAAAAGCAGAATCCTTAAGAAAAAATTAGGAGGAAAGTTCTTCCACAATAATTCCAAAAAAGGCATCAGTCTAACCTCACTTCCAAGGGTTGAGATTATGGACGTCAAACTGTAATCATCATCACACATCCTTCCTTTTGCAGCTCCTTAAGAACAGCTTTGCTTTCCTCTAGAGAGAACTGTGAAAGTGAAGCTACAGAGGGAGTGTCTCATCACTCTTACTGAGTGAAGAAAAGAAAGAAAGGGACATTTCTCGGAAGAAATGCTCAACAGAAAGATAATTTTCCATAAATACATTATTTTTTAGTGGCATCCATAATGATGAGAGATATAATCCAAAACCAGGATGGTTTGTGTTGGGATCAAATAACTTGTTTTTATTCTGATGTATTCCCAGAAGTAAATACCTCTGAGCTTTTCAGTCTTATTTCTGCAGGTTTCATTGGCCAAGATCTAAACATTTTGTCAAGTGTTTCAGTGAGAGCCAGGAAGGCTCTGAATTGAAATGCATCTCCTCTGAGGACCTATCAGTGTCTCTCAGTCCCTTCTCACCAAATAACAAGCATTCAAATGTGGTTTCTCTCCTGACTGGTCTCTTTCCTGCACCTCTTCCAGCCTGGTACCAAGGCAACTCTTGTCTGTGAACAAGTGATGCTCATGGACTCATGACTACAGATTCTCTTACTATAAATCACTTTATCTTGGCAATATAATGACTATAAACACTTTATATAAACACTTAATATAAACACTTCTGTGCCGTATATAACTTCTAGTCCAGTTTCATAAAATGTGCTTGATGATTTGTAATTTTGCAAGTTTATCACATCTCTCATTCCCCACTCTGGAGAGGGGAAAAGTTGCCCTCATTCTGTGCATGTGGAATTCTTTCTGTGCTGGATTATGTCACTCTTCCAGCTTTCCAGGCAGCTTCAAGCACCTCTAATGAGAGCTATCCAGATAATTGCTGAAAGCTAAATTATATCTGAAGGCTGACAAACTCACACTTTTCTTAGTAATTAGAGTCATCCAAGACGTCTATGCGCAGATCACTAAACATATTTATAAATATGATCACCCAAAATTTATGCATTGGTCAGAGACCAACTGATCGATTGGTCAAGTGTCCATGAGCTGGACCACAGCTGGTGGGGTGAAGTGATGCAGCTGGAAGAGGACAACCTGGCAATGCAGATACTTCCCATGTCATGAAATTTCGTTGTGTTGCATGAGGCTTCTGCATTCACAGCTCCTATTTCACTAGGTTTCTTCTGTTTTGAAATACGCCACAGCTGCTTCACAGATCCACTCAATCACCAGTGACACATATTTGTCCATGTGCCATAAAGATTTTTTCTTTCTTGCTTAGCCAGCACAGGCAGGAAGTGATTAAGGCCTGCTCTAGTTACAGAGATGCATGCTGCAGCAGGAGCTAGAAACTCTCAGATAAAGGATGGTGACTTAAGGGCCTTATTTAAGATGCTCCAAGGAACAGCCATAACAAAAATAATAAACACCAGAAATAATAATTATTAACAGAATTCAAGGATTCTGACCCCAATCCCATGCTTGGTTTATAATTTAATGATTTTTCTGGCTTTGACAGAGCTGCTTCCCTCTGAAATTGCTGAAGTGAAATCAGGGCTTAAACCTTTTGACCTCCTTATTTATAATTGAGCTACTCAGAAAGGCTGTATAACCCTCTTGGTGAAGCTATCCAGACTGAAAAACAGGTGAGGTTTTTAGATCAAAGCAGGTTTTACCAAAGTCAGCCACTTCAAATCCTTCTGTGTGAAGTGGTAGGCTGGAGAATTTTACAGGAACAAAATCCCTAACAGTTTTTTATGACACCTTTTTCCAAACAGTCGAAACATGGAGAACAGTCTCTATCATGGTTTCCTGTTCCCATCAGTAAAATCTTATAACTGAAAAAATAAAATGCCTGACTTTAAAAACACTGGACTTCAATTAAGCTCAAGTCAAAGTGTTTATTTGAACATCATCCCTGAAATCTATTTTATAATCACCTGGAGACTGTGCTTAATGACTTCCTTAGTTGCTGTGTTTATGGTAATGTTATTATCGATGCTACTACTTCCCTGTTTTCTTTTAATGGAAAACAAGGCCAACAGAGGGAATCTCCACACTTCTCCAGGGAAGAAGTAAACTTCTGACCCATCATGGGGTGAGCCTTGGTGTCCCAGTGAGTATGTCACCTGTCTTGGGCTCTGCCTGAGGATCCAGGGACATGCTGGGCCACTGATGGGAACTGAGAAGGGAAGCTCTGCCCGAAGCCAACAACAACAACAAACACAGCCACAGAAAAAAACATTAATTAATAACCACATAACTGCTTAATGTAGGTTAAGACACATCTTAACGTTTGCCTTGTTTTGACCAAGAAGTACTTGGGTTTATTTCATTGAGAAATTTCCCAGTCTCCAGAGTCCGATGATGTCCTGATTACAGGTCACTCTCTTTCATCATGAGAGAAAGATAAGACAAGCAACAGCCATCAGTAATTCAGCCAGTTTTGTGTAGGAAAGAACTTTCCATGAGATGGCAGTTTAGGCATGAAATGGCCCTTCTAAAACCAAGATCAAAGTGATTAATGGCAAAACATTTTCTATTTGTCACTTCTTTCCAAACCTGATTTTTCTACAGGCACTGCAGCTTTGCCACGGATTTCAATAAGGTCAGAATTCAGCCCTTTGCTTCATAAGTAGCATTTATAAGTGGCTTTTCTATAAGGCAAGCACATGTATACATGCCAGTCCTTAATCTCTTTGAGCACAAAATGTGGTCATTTCATAGCTGCACAAATTGCTGGAAAAGTCATTTGGCAACGTAACTTTTCTTGCAGAGCAGATAGAAAAGTGCTGTTGGCTGTCAAATGTTAGCCCAAGGATGCACTTTTTATTTACAGAACCAGTCAGAAAATCAGGATTCTTAGTACAGCAAATCACATCCTGCTCTTAAACTCCAAGGCAAGTTCATGAGCCTCCATGTGTTCTCTTATTTTCTCTTCCCAGTAACTACAAAGCTGTCTTAACATAAGGCTATTTTAACTGTTTGAGAACCCTTTTTAACAAGAATGCCAGATATTGCTTTGTCTGTTGTAGATCATACCAGAGTTTGGTGTTCTCATGGGAGATATGGAAAAACTTGGAATGAGCCTTTGAAAAAGTCAGTCCTCTTTCATCAGCAGAGTGAGCTGACACGTCACTACCTGTGTGTGAGAAGCTGGAGATACAGCAACAGCATGGGGAGACCACAAAGAGCCTTTTCTTTCAGGTCCTTCCCTTCTTACTCACATGAATGGCTCATCTCATGGAGCCATTCAAAGATGAAATTGCTAAAACCTTTTCAAAAGCCTTTTTGACCATCAGTGTTTTGCGGTTTAGCCAAAAATCCCCCTGTAAATTCATATTTGCTTTGTAAACATTTACAGCTTTTGGCTGGCAAGTGTATTTGGAAAACTATCCATTAAGCATCAGTGAAATATAGGCACTCAGTGCTCTCCTGAGACTTGGGATGGTTGTGTGAGAGAAAACAGCCTAAACCCATGTGTAATATCAAGCTGGTGAGCAGAAGGTTTCATACATACACTGAATTCCCCAAACTCCTAAATTCCTTTAGCAGCAACATCTTCTATTACTTGCCACAAGAAAAGTGTGAAGTGGGGAAAATATAGAACATGAGTGTCTTGTACCCACAGTCAGAGCCTTGGCCTCCAACTCTGGTACTATTTCTAAAATCCTTTTGTCACATGTGGCAGAAGGCAGCAAACATGTCTTTCCCCAACAGGGCACAGACCAGAGAGCATGGTGACAGTCTGCATTGCATGACAGATCAAACAATTCTTTTCCAGCAGCACATCAAGTACATTGGCAATTTCATAGGCTGATTTTGTGGTGTTCTCTCTCTCTCAATTTTCCTGTTCACACAGGACTTTGTGGAAGCAGATAATGTAATGAATCAATGTTGTTAGACAATGTTGTTACCCTGATTTCTCATCAGTAGATACTTAACACAGCAGTTCATTTTTCGCTGTCAAATTTCTGCTCTTTTCCCCTTACTTTGTTTTCCCTTCTTGCCCATTTCTTTCCATTTCCTCTTGGACTTTGGTGCATCCTGAAAATGCACAGACATAACATTTTTCACAAAAGTTCAATGTTGGGAGGATTCTGCCTGTGGCCAGACACTGAGAGCTTCATCAGTTTGAGAAAGCCTGAACTAACCTCAAAAGAACTAGATTTTATCAATGGAGAGGCTGAATTTATAACTCAAGAAAAAATAAAGCTCAGATCCACATGCAAACCCATAAGCACACAAGCCAACTGACATTTGTCCAAGCACTTCCTAAACCTCTCTAATGAATACCACGTGCAGACAATCAGCACATACAAACAATACATTCATGGACTTCTTTGCTCATGAAGGTTTGCACTTAGACCTCAGGCTGCTATCCAAAAAGTATTGGCTTCATATACTGGAGATCTATTGTCTTCACGTAGCTGTTATTTGCTATGAGTGATAGAACAAATTCCTAGTACTTCTGTCACCATCTGTGCCTATGTACTTTAACAAAGATAACTGAAATTTAGCCTGGGCAGCTTGATCTCCCCTACTCTCTGTGTAATGCAGTCTGTTGTTTCAGGCAGCTTGAGAAATAATTTTTAGACCTTATGTGTGGTACATTAGGTAAGGAAGAAAGTCAGGGATAACTTAACTAAGTGCTTTAAGTTGGTCTTGGAACATAGTATGTCCTGGCAGAACAGCTGAATACAGCCTGTGGAGGTGCTGCTTAAAAATAATAATCATAACAACAATAATAACAACAACAAGAATAGAATAATACATATAAATGAATATATAAGTGTTTAATTTATGAAAATCAGGGGAAATGATAAGACCCATCATGCTGGGTTCACAAAACATTCCCACTGCGTGCAACAGCCACACATGCTACATTTGATGCACCCTGTGGTCTGGAAATTAAGATCACAAGGTGTGCTAGGAACCTGGAAGCAAAGAGGACTGCAGGGACTCCTCTCAGCTGGAGTTCCAGCCTTTGCCACCACTCATGCTATTAGCATTCATTATATGGGAGTGTTTTTGTGATGTGGGTGTATTTCCACCTGGAACAAGTTGGAAAAAGCATGAAGGCCATCAGAGTGCTATCAGATGTTATGAACATTGAGCCCACTAAAATCTGGATAACATCTGAACTCCTGGCACACAGATGACAAGTCCTACATCCCATTAAGAATATCCTGAGTCCTCAGACGTATTACTCGTGCAAAAGATGCTTCTGAATGGATTGTCAGTCTTTAATGACAAAGCAGAGAAGGAGAGGAGTATTTCTGATGGTTTCATTAATGGCTTTTCAGTCCAGTCCCTGTGTCTTCTTTCTGCCACTGCTTGATCTCTCAGGAGGCTTCCTTGCACAGACTCCTCTGCCCTCCCCATGGCTGCTGATGGCAAGACCTGTGCTGGAGCTCATCAACCATGACCACTGTGCTGGTCTAAGAAGGGATCTCCAACTTTGGACTGTCTGCATGAAGTTTCCCAAGCCAAAGGCACCAGCCCTTACTGTATTTTCAGTCTCTCAAGCATCTCTTTACCCTATTTATGTCTGTACAGAAAATGGCTCCTTCCTCTGCCATTGTTGTAATTTTCTCCCTCTAACCCTTCTGCCCAAAGATAATTTTCTGCTCCTTCCACTCATTCCTCCATACTTCCCTCTGTAATTCCCACACCAGGAGTACCCTTCTCTCTGCTTCTAAGTGCTCGTGACAGTTGCCATCTTGGCCCAATCAGGAGTGATTGATCCAGCATCCTTCAGCATCAAGTGCATTTGATCTGCAAAGCTCTCCAGCTGGGTCTGTAATAACTCATATCCGTTGTGGGTTACACATCAAGCGACTCTT
>NW_008651964.1:24755-28646 GCF_000695815.1 Acanthisitta chloris
TCACGTCTGGTAGAAAAGTTCTTCAATGAAACCCTTCAAACCATGTCATGCAGGACATGATGGAAAAGAAGTTATGAAAAGCAATGTTTTGTACTGCTTTGATGCAAACAAAGCTGATCTCCATGTCAATTTTGTTGAATAAAAACTTCTGTGAGCAGAGACTGCGAATTCTTCTAGGATTCAGTCCATGATAAGAGCAGTCAACTCAGGTAGAAAAGTTCTTCAATGAAACCCTTCAAACCATGTCATGCAGGACATGATGGAAAAGAAGTTATGAAAAGCAATGTTTTGTACTGCTTTGATGCAAACAAAGCTGATCTCCATGTCAATTTTGTTGAATAAAAACTTCTGTGAGCAGAGACTGCGAATTCTTCTAGGATTCAGTCCATGATAAGAGCAGTCAACTCATAAATATTTATGCCTAAGGCTCACTAAATGAGCCATTACTCACTACTTTGTTTCATTTTCATTAACTCTGTGGCTGTATTTACTGAGCTACATTCAGATCCTGCTGTACAGACCAAACTGCTGCTGTCACTGCCTGCACAATGCTGCTAAACACTGCTCTGTCATCTGGGAAACTATCTCCCAACTTTGGGAGTAAGAGAATCAGGGCCAGATATACCTGTTTGTGTGGGATCAATATTTCAGTGCACCTGAGCAGAAGGCATAAATACTTTTTTGTCCTTGACAACTGGATGCGTGTGCAGCTCTCCACCCTCCTTTAGGTTCACAACACCAAATGAGTGTGTTACATTTACTGCAGGCTGGTTGTGTTGTGTTGCCTAAATCACAATTCTTTGTGGCACATTTTGCACAGTCACACTCTGCTGGTTTACCTACCTGGCACACAAATGTGAACCCAAATATCTATTCAGAAATCAGATTTGCTGGATAATTTTTAGCTGTATAGCCATGTGTTTCAATGCATTACAGGCACAGAAATCAGGTTGTAACAAGGTGGTGGAGACCAGTATTCTGTCTCTGAGAGGCTGCAAAAGAAAAACACAAGGAGAGTAAAATCTGTAGAGAGGCTTCCTCCTCATCTGCCAATTTAGAACTCAGTGATTATTGAGCCAGAAGTGTTGTTTCTGTATTTAATTGTTTTTCAAGATTTTCTTTCATGGTTTTGTCCCATTTCCCATTGATCTAATGTGAACTTTTAATTGCCACATCCTCCCATGCCAAGGAGCATCTGCAGCTTAATTATATGTTGTGTGAAGCACCATTCTTTTCTTTCTCTTTCTTTTCTTAAACCTGTCACACGTGGGTTTCATTTGGCAGCCCAATCTCTCATAATGAAGGACATTTAAAGATCATTCCATCATTCCTTATTTCCCTTCTCTGTGCCCTTGCAATGTTACACATCTCTCTGTGAGTCTCTAACCTCTTTCCAGGCTGGAGAGCTACTATATGTGTCTTGTATGGAAGTTGTTCCTTCTCTTTGTTCATCCTTCACTCTGTCCTATAAACTTTTCCCAAATTTACATATCCTTTGGGAGGCAAATGACCAGAGTTGTGCATTATATTCAACTGTCAGGTGCATTATTGTTTTATAGAGGGTAATGGTGATGTGATTTGTTCTCCTTCCTTCTATAAAACACATTTTTCTCCCCCATAACCAACATGTTCTGTAGGAAGGAAAGCTGTTTACTGCCATCCCTTGGCCATAATTAGAATGATTTTGTGAAGAATTTTTGCAAATCCACACAGAATTCCCTTAATCCATAAAGTAAATGTGAAGGTACCATGCCAGTGAGGAATCTATAGGGGATAAATTCAGGATTAACTGCTCTCCATAAATGAAATCTCACTGATATGAGAGAAACAAATGAAATTATATAAAGACCAGTTCTTACAAATGCTGACAGTGTCAGGCATATCACAAGGAAAAACCCTGGAGAGGAGGAAGTGCAGTTCTCTGACCCACAGCTCATTCATTCATCCAAGTCCTTTCACTGATTTCTGAAAGCTCTGACATGGTTCCAAAGTTCTACACTGATTTTAATGCAAAGACATAAAATTAAGTCATATGAGAGCAGTAATATGAATGGAGGGGCTTTCTATGCAAAGCCAAAGGCACAGCAAACATGAAAAAGTTAACTGGGTTTTTTTCCAGCTACTGTATTTTTTATTATTATTCTTATAAAACACTTTTCTATATCCTATCAGTCATTATATATTTTGCATATCATTAGTGCTTAGTTGCATCTAATTATTAACAAGGACTGAATACACATTATCATGTACATGGAGTATAACCGACATAAAATGCCACGTAAATATTCTGAAAATCTCAGCTTCAAATGGCAACTTTGCTAATGGAGAATAATGTACATTCTGTCATAACCAAGCATGTTTTATTACCTAGAGATGTCATTCACATTCAGTGTGCATGCACATCATCTGAGTTAAAAGATGGTTAATTAAAGTCAGTGGTTTCTTTTATGTTAATCATATATTTTTATTTCAAAGTATTATTTTAATGGAAAAATTCTAACACTGATAATTCATATTATGAATAATAGAAGCAAAATCTTGAAGAAACATTATTTGCATATTAGTGTGCTCCACAAGTATGTAACTACAGGATCCTCACTACATCCCAGTGAAACAGGTAGGTTTTTCTTCCTACAAGTGGGTCAAGGAGCTCCCAGAAGTCAAGTAGTCTGTGCAGAGTGAAATCTGGATTAGGATTGAAGACTTCTGGGGTTGGTATACCAATACAGCAAAGAGATGGACCTTCTTTTCATGGCTGTAGTCACGTTCAGGCTTGCTGTGTGCCTTCCCCAATTGCCACCTCAGGAGCAGAACTTATCATGAGCACCTCTGTAGCTGGACACCACGAGGCACATATTCACTCCAGGCTGAGTACAGATATGAGATATCAGGAGTGGTTTCAGCGCTGAACAGATGAATGTTTTTCTGACTTATCTTTGGACAGGTAACAGAGAAAGATGTAAAAGTTTGATGTCCTTCCTTTCAATTTAACATTTCTCTGTCCTGTACAAAGGTGTGATGTTTGCAATACCCACAGTCATGTCAGAAGGGCATTTGGGTTGGTATTTCTCCTCCCCAGCTCTCTCTGATGATGAATCAGATGGCAGCAGCATGTTCAGTACTGACAGCCACAATCAAGTTGCCCCTGGCTGCAGAGAAGGTGGCAGGACAAGACCTGCCAGGTGACCTGGGCCTTCCTTGGTCAAGCACTGAAAAAAAAATTCCTGAATTGAGTTGCTGTGGGAGGGAGGACAGGAAGGCTGCTGAAAACCAGAGCTTTGCAAAGTATGTTAGGGAGCACTGGCAGGGAGAACCTTCAGCTTCTTCATCATGCAGCATCTTCTTTGATTGTTTAGGAAATGGGACTGTGTTGGAAAGGACTCCCTGGAGATGCTTTTCCCAAATGTCTCCTGAGGTATTCAGCCATTTACAGTAATTTCTCAGAGGAAATCAGAATAAAATATAGCATCTGCCAGCCCAAGGCAAACACACACAGAAGCAGTTTCACCTCATTGCAGTAGTCAATGCTTATAAGTGAAGGAGAAATGACTGCTCTTATTTTGGATATACCTTCTTTGATGGCATCTTCTTCTCCCCACAAAATGAAATCACCTTTTTATACAGAGCGATTAAGCGGTCTTGGCCCAATTTAAAAGCAATGAAGACAATTTCCATGCCAATAATAATATAGAGAGAAAAAAACAAGAAAAACTTGGGGTGTTCCAGTTGTGTATCTCCAAATCCAATAGTGGTCAAAGTGATAAAGCAGAAATAAAAGGCTTCCTGAAAATCCATTCTGTTTTCCCAGTTTGGAAGAATAGCAGCTGCACAGGAGATGTACACAAAGATAACGAGCACCATTAATAGAATGGGCACATCTAACTTCTCTAA
>NW_008651964.1:28664-42378 GCF_000695815.1 Acanthisitta chloris
TACTCTGGACATTGTTTTCCCTCTGGCTAGTTCAGGACATGAACTCCATCTCTCAATGCTTTTATTTCTTGCTGGTTTCATGTGTTCTTTTTCTCTGGCAACTAACATTTCAAAAAGTTCAGCATTGCGATATTTGTTCAGCCTCCTTTTCACACCTGCCTGACGTTTCAGCACTTCCATAATCGTCAAGGGCTCATTGATGACTATTTTAGACTGTGCTCTGCATTTCAGTTCATTCCTTTTGTTGCACGTGGATCCAGAACAGAGCTTAGAGGCTAGAATTTTTGACTGTAGCTTTCTGAATTCATTGTAAGATTTGGATAAGACAGTGGCAAGGATGTCTCCCATGTCTGTCATGACCAGGAACATCAGGGGGATACCAAATAAAGCATACAACATACAGAGATATTTCCCAATCCGTGTCACAGGATAGGTATTACCATAACCTTGAACAATAACAAGAAGAGGAAGAGAAGGGAAAGGGAGAGAGAGAGATATTGTGATTTATTAGGTCAATTAAGGAAATTTTTTATTCTGAGCATACTGTTCTTTTTGGCTTTGTTTTGAAGCAGTTAAAAATTCTGAGTCCTAAATGCTTGACACTAATGCAGCCATCTACCTCTTCAAGCACTGGAAGGTTTGGAGTTTGCCAGTTCTGCTGAATTAACTCTTCCTACTTTGTCTGCACTTTATCAGTTGTAGGACTTACATCGGTATTATAGTAACAGTGTTAAATTTCAACAAACATTTTTCTCCTCATCCTCCAAAAACACATAAAGCATTTCTTCTCTCCCTTCAAAAACATTACTCTTTTCTAGATAACCTTCTAGGCCAAGTACTTAGCCTGTAAGATTGGTAACTCATATTCTGAGGTATATTTTCCTTCCTTTTCTTCATCCATTCTTGTTTAACTAAAGTTGGGGTGAACCCAACCTCAGATGCTGCTTTGCTGTGAGGCACTGAAATACTATTTATTCTCTGTCAATCTGTTCCTCATGGGCTAAGTGGGAATGTGAATCTTTACTGTTGAAGCAACTGGGGAAGATTAATTATTGTAGTTATTGTACAGAGTGATATTGTTTTTCTTTTTCATCAGTTTCTGTGTATTAAAAATGCAGTTTCAAGGGTTAAAACTTATCCAGAGATAAAATTTAGCTGTCCAGAAATCTACCTAACTGAGCCACATGGCATCCTCCCCAGGCACTGATGGCAGTTCAGACCACCAACCTTCAGACTAGATGTCTTAGTTCAAGATAATTCAAGGTAGTTAATTTGATTCTACTCTGAAGTGATTTATCACTCCCTACAGTGCAAATAACAAACCCCCTGCAATGGAAACAACCACCTGTTAGCAACAAATATTCCAGGCTTCCTACCCATCCCAAAACTCAGGTTAAAACCTGAGGAAGCTGCATTAATGCACAGCATTATGAAGGCCAAAAATATAGTAGTTTAGTAATAAATAGTTGGGTCAGTGTGGATAAGAACATTTGTCAAGCCCCAGGTTAATGGAGGTGGGTAAATACACCCAGGGAAGACATTTTCAGCAGTATACTTTTTCATCAGTTTGGTGAAGTCAAAGCTTTCCAATAAAACATCCCCTTTCAAACATTCCTAGCTGTTTAGTTTGTACCAGGAGATATACACAGGGGTGAGGATTCTGGTTACATCTCCAGCATGTGACTCTGACCATCAGCTCTGCAAGAAGCTGAGTTTGACTGAACAGTCACCTAAGACATCAGACTCTGAGGTTCAAACTTCTGCTGTGACTCAGACAGAACACAAGGGTCTCCTATGTGTTCCAAGTGAGTGTTTCAGCTCTCACACTATTTCTTGTAGAGAATAAGCTCTTTTTTAAGGTTCAGTTTTTCTTTTTCATTAAGATGCAGATCCATGTTGGGATCTCGAGTATATCCTAATGCAGTGGAGAAATGTCTTAGCAATTTGATACAAAGCTGTGGGAATATTTCCGATCTAACTTTAATTCTGACAAATTTAGATAGGCAGTGCCTGTACTTACCAGCATTTGAGAAAGATTAGCAAAGGAATAAAAGTAGCTTTGGGAATGAGCATGAGCAGTTGTATTTAACAGTGCAGAGGGAGCCAAAATCAGAGCAGATGTGTCTATTTGATCTAGGTACTCCTTTGAGATAACAGTCAGAATGAAAACATTCAGAGATGTGACTTAAACACTGCTGTGTGCTGTTAACCCAGAGAAGTGTGAACAACACCATGGTTAATTATAGACCCATAGATTAACAAAGCTGAATTAGACATAAATAACAGGGAAGCAATTGAAAAACAATACATTCATTATGAATTACCTCTTCCAGTGAAGAAAACATTACCCAGAAGAACACACAATAGTGGGAAGGATGAGGTTTAACTGATAAATGGAGCTTTCTTTATACTTAAATACAATAGTTTTGTGTACATGTCATATATGAGTATTATAGTACATATGTAATAATGCAGCTAATTAGCATGTTCCATCAATAGTTATTAAATTCTGACTTCTTTCTGCGACCCAGCTACATCTCTGCAGTCTGTGTTTGCAGAACACCTTGCAGAGTCATCATCAATACTCAGGAGAAAAATTCTAGGGGATTTGGGTTCTGGATTTAGGAGGGGCTTTTTTTTTTTTTGGTTGGTTGGGTTTGGGTTTTTTAATTCTCTGGAAGAAATGCATTAGAGAAAGCAGCAATAGTAATGGATTCTGCAGGGTGTTACTTTACCTCTGAACTTACCCACAGTTGTGAATACTGTGCAGCAAAAAAAGAGAGACCCAAAGAAATTCCATCTTTCTTTTGGATTGACAAACCAGTCTGGTTCAGCTGTGTTGAGAAGGTCATGGATTTTGCCCTTAATCTCGTCATTTTCTGTCATGTTATCTGTCACAGTCACAGCAGGAGACACAGTGAGTGTTTGCAGACCACCACTCTGGGAGCAGCCAGCCTGTTATTCCAGTGAAGTTTACTCCAGCTGAGGATTTGCTCATATTCATTTAGAAGACTAAAATATTCACCTTCTCATCCTCCCTTTTCAACTCTCCCCCCCCCCCCCAAAAAAAAACCAGTGGCTTCAGTGAATAAACAAACAAGGAACAAATAAACATAAGCATAAAGAAGCAGGACAGGAATATTCCAGCCTGAACGTCCTGTTGCATTTTGGACCCTCCAGATTAGTCTTCCTTTGACCTACAGACACTAGAAATGTGGGGTCAACAGCAGATAACCAATATGAGCTACTTTGATGTCACTGCCCAGTGCCCTGCTGTGAATCCCAGAGCCTGCACCTCTTGTTTATCCTCCCCATGGCTCAGCCTTTCTTGAAAGGACATTACCTACAGAGTTCATTGCCTGAAACATTGTGTCAGCACAGCTACCTGAGTGAAAGTCCAAGCTCTGACACAGATCCAGGAGGATTTCTTCCCCTTCTCATCCCCTCTACTCTCTCCATCATCATCTCTTGGTCTGGGGTGCAGAACTGTACCTGTCTCTCTCTGAGCATCCCATCATGAGAGGTCTGGTAGGGAAGCTCAGAGCAGGGAAGAGGGAGCTGGAGAAACTTTCTGAGATAGAGGGTTCTGTCCCCAGCAAACAGAAGGAAATACCACAGGAATCTCAGCTGCTCTTTAAGGACCTTAGGTAACTTGTGCAAAAGGGCAAAAGAGACAGGCACCTCAGGAAAAGTCTTTTCAGGCTGGAACACAGGGACTGGGGAAGCTTGCAGCCAAACTCACAGCTAAGGAAGAAAACAGCAGTCATTAGCTAGGCAGAGGGAAAATCCTGTTTGCAGGGTCAGCTGTTAGTAATTTGAGGAATGTCTTCAAAAGCAAAAAAAATAATCTCATTCAAAAAGCAAGAGAATGAGTAACTCCCTGTATAGACAGTTAAGCCATTTTGAAATTCCAGTACATACCTGATAAATTTCTGGCGATGTATGTCAGATTCTGCAGGAATTTTCTATAATCTTCACTTAAATTGACCTTCCGGTTACCTTCAATGTGGGAAAACATGAGAGCCCCAAGAAAAGCATAGATGACAAGAGACAGAATGAAGCAGGCATGAGGAAACACTGCCCAAAATAATTTTTTACATGCCCTTTTACCTCGCAGAGGCTGTGATGTTGATGCCATCCTAAGCTCACTTTTTTTTTTTTTTTTGGGTAATATAATTTTGTGGAGAAGACACAGCTTTTAGAAAGAAGGATGAGGATGTAAAAGCTTTTGCATCCTAGAAAAGCTTCTCCTGTGAAAACAAGGATTGTTCTGCCTCTGGCTTTCAGATCACATGTCTTTATAAGTGAAGATTGCACTACAGTCCCAATGGAAAAGGAGCACAACTAATCAAGCCTTGAAATACTTCTCAGTTGACGCCACTCCACTCTATCCCTGAATTACTATTGATCAGCCAGTGCTGTAATGCACACAGATTACCAGCCTCTCTTGGTTTCCACTGCAGCCAACTCATGCTTAAAGTTTCTTGTCCTGGTCTACAGTTTCCCATTGATACAGTAGAAACATTTCCAACTCCTGGGAGGAAAAATGAACACTGTAAGGGATGGAGTTCTTGAAAGATTTATCCCAGAAATGAACAAGGAAATTAAAAATTGATAAAAAGAAGGATGAGACACTAATTGTTGTCACCTCTGGGCAGACTGGAGAACAATTAATTTCTCTTTCAGAAGGCTCAAAGAATCTCTCCACACCATGCAATCTTTTCAGGGGTGCTCTTTTGAACTGCAAATTCTTCTTCTCAGAAATAAAACGTCAAGAAGGTTTTGCCTAGTCCTCACTTGATTAAAATCTTTCTGCATTAATAGGAATTTCAATTATGAAACTCCCACTGACCTTAGTAAGAACTGCAGGATTCAGTCCAAGGTTAGTGATCTTTGCAAACTATATCCAACTTTAAAAATAAAACCTTTCTTTTCACCCATCATTCTAAAACACTTAGAGCAGTATCACCACCCTTTACAATGTTTGTAGTGGTAGTAAGGGGAGTTGGACTTTACAGAAAGAGGCTTTAAATATTTAATTTCCAGGCATCTTTCATTAAAAATTGAAACTGCCTTGTGCAGCCAAGACCTACTGAGCTGTATATAAGCAACATGTCCATACTGCAAAGAAATCCTACATGGTTATAGTGATTTCTTCTAGGTCAGACTCAGGAAATTGCATCAGAACATATTTTATGCTCATCAGTATGGAGGCCTCCACTATAGAAAAGAGACTTTCAGGGCTAAGACAAAAATAAGCCTGTGTGCTTGCTATTTTATGTGTCTCATTGGGTCAGTCTTGCTTTTTGACAGCACATTTATAAATTCTCTTATTGCAGTCAATCTCTTTTTTTTCCCCATTGACCTGAAACACAGGGTTGAAAGCTGCTAATGTTCGTAATTAATCGAAAGCAACAGAACTTCCTGAAAGGTTGTACTTGGAGATAATGTACATAGATTTGGTTTCCTTACCAGAGGAGCAAGGAACAGAGAGAAGTCAAAGGGACAGATGGAAGAGCTAAGAGGCTGCAGGCAGTGGGGTGTTCCAGGCTGGAAGCACAATGCTGGGAGAGTTTTGTAAAGAGTGAGTACCGGTGTCATAAAAATTGATAGAGATTATTTGGATTTCCAAAGAAGTCTTGACAAAGTCCCTCTCCAAAGGTTTTTAAGGGAATTAAACAGCTATGGCATAAGAGAGGAAATCTTCACAGGAAGAAATTAGTGGTTCATAGAGAGGATCAGAGGGCAGGAGTAAAAGGCAGAGGGAGGTCACTGTTGGAATTATATGTGGGTTTGTGCTGGAGCTCTGCTCTTCCACACATTCATGAGTGACCTGGATAGAGGATAAACAGGGAGATGGCAATGCTTGCTGATGGCATGGAGTTGTTCAGAGCAGTGAGACTAAAGGCATATTGGAACTGTAGGAGGACCTGATGCCTAATAATGATATGGCAGCTAAAATCCATGTAGATAGATGTAAAATGGCATAAACTGTCCTAACTTCACATACAAAGTGATGGGCTGTGGGCTGTCCATCACCACTCAGCAACAAGATCTGGGGTTACAATGCAACAGTACCACAAGTACATCAGTCCAACAACTGATCTTAGTGAAGAGGCAAAGCATATGTTGGGAATAATGAGTTACAAATAGAGACTAGAACATTGGACAGCTCTGTACTACTGTACAAATGCATGGTTTGCCCATACTTGAAGGAATCAATGTGGCTCTGGTGCCTTGTGCTTAGGTAGCAAGGATGAAAACTGGAAAAATTTCAAACAGCAACAAGGATGGCTGAAGGTATGGACAGCTTTCAGGCAAAGAATGACTGAGCAGTGCCTTTGGCCAGGGGGAAAAGTCTATGACTGAGGGAGTATATAACAGCAGTCTTCAAACTCTTGAGTGGTCTGGAGAGAGCAGGTGAGGGATCAGCTGTCTGTAGTCTCTTCTGGAACCAGAATTGAGGACCATCAAGTGAAGTAAGTAGAAAGCTGCTTCAAAACAAATAAAACAGGATAGTTTCTCATGTATCTAGAAAATTCTTTGCCAAAGGATGTTGGATTTCCATACACCAAAGAAGAGGATGGAGACATGTTTAGAAGAACAATCATTAATACTGATTAGAAACCACACAGGGCTCAACAACACCCCTGAACTGAAATTAGTTTGCAGCTGGAAAAATGAAACAGGGTACTGGTCCAAATGGGCCCCACGTCTGAGGCAATATGCTCTCATTGATGTTCTAAAAAACGTTTTCACTGCCCAGTATAGTAATTCTGACACAATTTGTCCTGTACGGTTTTTCATCTACATCTCAGATATAAACATCTTTCCTCCAAAGTGCTTTAAAATCTTCTCAGCCTCCTCCTATACGTGATACTGCAAAGTATTTAGCAATTCCCAGGAGCTTCTCAGCCATTTGCAGCATCAGGCTCTGAGCTTGTGACAAGAAAATCTAATAAAAATAAATCCAGAAATTTTTTTTACATTATTTGCTTAATCTAAACCATTTCCCACTATTGCTGTATTACATATTTGAACTTGGTTGCTTAAAAGCAAATCCCACTAACCACAAGTTTTTCCAAATTGAGTTACTGGTACTTTTATTGAGATAGATTTTTGCAATACACATTTCCTATTCACATTAATGGACAGCAAACCTGCACTGGTCCTAACTTCCATTTTTTTGATTAGGGCAAATCTAAGTGCTCTGAGGGTGCTGGTTGAAAGGAAAGTTTGTGACCACAGCTGCAAGGTTAAATAATTCCGGACAAATATACTTATGTTAGAATTCCTACTTTATCTGATGTTTCTGGATTACAAAGGTTAAACCTAGAAGATCATTGTTTCAGCAGAGAGAGTTTTGTCAATAATCAGTAAAACTCTCCCTGCATTAAGTCATCTGCCCTGTTGTCAAAGACCTGCTGTGTTACCTCATCTATGAAACACTGTTGGATTCACCATTCTGTACTGACAAATGTTCAATAGGGTAATGTGTTCTCCTCTTTTGAAGAAAATCAGAGTGACTTGAAGGAAAATGAGTGTTTCTTAAGAAAATGAGTGTTTCTGTATGAAGCCCAAACAAAAACCCCCAAACACCCAAAACAACAAAAACCAAGTAACAGCAGTAGTTGCATTGAGGAAGCAATCTCAAGGCTGTGTAAATACTAGATTTGATCCCAAGACATAATAGCACACCACTTGGTGATGTCATTTGTGGGGAGGTGTCAGTGAGGTTTCACTAAGGATTCTTCCTACCCACAATTTTTACCCCAATCCCTCCCATCCTTGGGGCTCTGAGAGCTGTCCCTGTGGGATTTCAGCCCATGGTGGGGCCCAGAAGCAGTGCTGGCCCAAACCCAGCCCCAACAGAGACACATTGCATTTGTGCAAAGCACATATATCCTGCCGGAGGAGCCACACAAGCTTTCCAGGCACCCTGCAATTATCTTTCTCTTCACAGCCCCATATTCCATATTCCCTTGGAATGAGTTCCCCTGACACCTCCTGTTCTTACCACTGTGGCCTTACACCTCACACTGCTGGGATGGAGAGAGAAATGCACTAATTGGCTGTGTAGGGTGTGTTGGATACCCCAGGGTAAGGTTTAGCTCTCTTTGTATCCATCTTTAAAAGTCTCAGCTTTTGCTTGAGTCAAGTGCTTGAGCTTGTAACCTCTGGGAATATTTGAGAGCACTCAGGACTAACATTCTGACACTACATATAAAGCTAAGTGGTTTCAAAGATGTCCAGGACTCTCACCCTGAATAGGAGCATTTCCTATTTCATTCTTTGCTCACACCAAAGCCAAGCAAGAGGACCCATCACTCCACTTATGAGAGGCAAACACTCTTAATGTGCCCCAGGGCCAACCAAGGCTTGGGTATTAGATTCTGTTCCTCCTTTTTTTTTTGACTTTTTTTTTGGGGGCAGGGGTGAAATCACAGAGTCAGAAAACACCTTTGATGGGAGTCACCTGGTAACTAGACAGCAGGACCAGCCTTCATTCACTCATGAGCTAACCAACCCTTTCATCTCCTCTCCCCCACACTCAAACCATTGCCTGGAAAGATTTCATTTGACCCTCCTCTTCTCCAGATCTGAGCAACCAGCAAAAGCCTGGAAGGAGCAGAGATGCCCCCTCAGGCATGCACCCCATATGGGAAAATATTGCCCCTTCCTCCTTAGGGAACTGATAGTGTCTTCTCACTCCCAAAGATTCACCCAGTAGTCAGACATGTGAAGGGTTTGGTTGCTATAAAGCTGAGGTTTCCAACACAGCAAAGCTCTGGCAGGCACATTTCCTTCCTCCTGCTCCTTCTGCTCTTTGAACCATGTGCTAAGTGAGAATACACTTGGGGCTGGGAGGGGGAAGCTGCTTCTAGACAGACTACACTCCTCCAGCCCTTTTCTAAAGGGCCACAGACAAGTAAAATCAAACCTTGAGGGATGCAGGGCAACAATTCCTAATCAGCATGGGGAAGGCTTTGCAAAGTCACCTCACAGCACTGTGCAAGTTGCTCATTTCTTTGCGTGACTCATTTGAATGATGTCACACTGCCTCGGGGTGTTGTAACAAGCAGAAAGGTTAATATTGCCTTGAGTCACCAGCATCAGACCCCAGGGCGCAGCAGCCCTGGGTTTCCAGATAAGCAAAGGGGATTACTGAGATTCAGATACAAGTCTTATGCCAAAGTCTTTACTGAGTTAATGTAGTGAACGTAATGCTGGTATAGTGGAGACTATCTCAGCACAGTAGTTCATTTTAAGGCAAACAAGCTCCCTGTAGAGAGATCAGAAAACTGCTTCTTTGGAATTTAATTAACATTAGAGTATGTGAGATTATATGCTGCATCAAAGCTAAGCATCATGGTTCATGTCAACAGAGCAATTTTGCACTATTTGAACTGGCAAAAACCCACATAGATTCAAGATGACAAATCTACTTTGTTCTTAAAAAATGTTTATTCTTTATTATTATTAATGTGGCACCATATGTGCATGAGCAGTTTAAAAGAGGGGAATATAAAATCTCAAATACAGGAACAAGCTTTTAGCTGTAAATATCCACCAGCCTCTGAGATTCTCTGTGAGTGGCACAGACCCTTTCAACTCTCAGCATGCAAAATAGTAACGAAAAAAATATCTATTATCTTATTTCCAATGTCATATACACGTTTAAGCAGAATACAGATAAGTAGTCATCCTTTGCAGGCTGTAGTATTGGCCAAATATTGCTGGTAACATTGAGGTCAAATCTGCATTTAGAACAGCTTTGAGGTCATTAAGGGCTGTTAATCCCCAAAGTACACTGCTTACAGTATTTTCTGCCCTCAGTCATCCATGGCTCTTTATAAACCACAGGCAGGAGTCTGCAAGATGCCCACAATCAGACATCTCTTTATGCCTCCTATCCCTGGCAATCAGACTGGGCATGGTTTCATGTTAGTGGCTCGGAGTATCAGACTAAATTTTTCATCACTTATTTTCATCCCAATTTTCCTAATGACACTAAGCAATTTCTCTTCCCCTCTTCTGTAAAGTAGTCTTACAAGAGTTTTAACTCCATTATGTTACCATTCATTAGCCATTGTGGATTCGAGGGGTGAAAGACACTTTCACAGATGGGTGTGCCTTGGGATGACATGGAGTGGACACTTGTCTTCAAATTTCTTGCAGTTCTGCTGATTTCCCTTAGTTCTGAGCAGGCATACATGGCCTCTTCAAATCCTGTTCCACCCATTTCAGCTAATAAACCATTAATTGCTCACCCTTTATAACACTGGCCCTGTAAACGATTTTAGCAGTCATGGGAATAGCTCTTAAGTGCTTTTTAGTGAATCAGCAAACAGCATTTTGCCATCTTGCTGAGGGACACTTTTAAGCTCTAGACCCTTCACGTGTGTTTTAATTTAGTCTTTAATTAGTTTAAGACATAATTCCTTCGTGATGTGATCCTGCCTGGGTTGCTGAGTAAGTTTGTGCTATGAAAGTGGCTTCTGCAAAACATTTTGGGTTGGAAAGAAATGCATGCAAAATTGCCCTTCTTCTCTGAAGAATTTCTTATAAAAATTGAGTGTGGAATGAAGTCCCTTCTTCCACTCTTCTCAAGAAATTAAGAAAAATCTTGTAGCACTTCTGAATGAGCCACAGGCCCCATGTGCAATGAGCCCTGCAGATTCACTGGGGACTGTGGGCTCTTCCCGAGACTGCCTGGCACCCAGACTGCCCAGCACCAGCGACACTCTCTGCCACTGCCTGACGCTCAGACTGCGAGCAAAAAGCCATCTAAATGCCACTGACCTTCTCCACAGTCACTTGGGAATTTGAGATGTGTGGGTGGAGCAGCTCAACTGCAGGATGAACATCAGTTATTGCTTGAATCCCATAAGGCAGCCGGAGCCAACTGGTTGTGGTGTATTCTAAGAGATGAGGCTTTAGGTCAGGGCAGTTAGGGGTTTGTCTTTTGTCTCAGTGAAAGGACATCAGAAACACATCAGAAATTAAATGCTGAGCAGCTGAGAAAAACATTTGTATAGATGCTATACTGGAGATTTCAGATGAGCCCCAAAAGTTCTGCACACACAGAGGAGGAAGGAGGTAGGACTGGAGGTGATTGCATGTCTTCATGGAGCAATGTGTGTTGGCAGTGCTGGTCATGAGGAGAAGCACGGTCTCCTGACTCCTACAGCACCAGACACCTTTGCTCCTTCACTGCCCTCCAGATGCTACAACACGGAAGGGGATATGGAGCACAACAGCCATATTTTGCACAAAAATTATGTCCAAGCCCAGGAGTCTGGTTAGAAAACAAGTGTCCCCACACAAAGCAGCTGCCAGCAGTCCTCAACATGGAGCAGGATGAACACTCTTGGCAGGATGCCTTGGGGATACTTTTCCTCATTTTTGCAGGCTAACTTCTGATTAAAGGTGAACTGCAATGGTAGCCACTCTTATGCTGCCCTCTTACCTACTCTTCAAGAGGTTGTTGCTCAGCTGCTTATCTCTAGCCAATGGTACCATGGCATCAGCTCACATTAGCTGTTGGGTATCACATGGAACCTGCCAGGACTTCTCGGTCTGTATGCCAGGACTTTCTTCTTCTTTCTTTCTTTCCAGAAGAAATATCTGGTCACAATGCTGAATGATTTGTTAGAAGGCCATCCCTGGCAGTTCTCTGAAATGCTTGCCTCAAAACAGACCCCATCACATTACACTTGCATATCAGCTTCTCTGGCTGGTGAACTACATCTTAAATAGCACAGAGGCACAGCACACAGCAAGGGCACAAACCCCATCATCTCATTTCAACATGTACACAGTAATTTCTTTTACCTGCTGATGTGATTCTCTGAATATTGCTTTCAGATGAATAACTGATTTCTTTGCATTTACTGATTCTTCTACCAGTTGCCCTGGGTAGGAACTGGAGAGCTGCCAGGGTTTGCTACAGGTCAATGTTTTAAAAATTCTAAACTGATTAAGGGATTTGCTACAACCTGCACAATGTTGCGGGTTGGATGAGGCATCTCAAAACCAGGAGCTCTGGCCACAACTGAGGTTTGTTCCCAAATGCACAAGAGGGCTGCCAAAGGACAGAGAGGCCTTCCTGCCTGAAATTTTATCCCAGCACTACATAGAACCTCTCTTCTTCCTCTCAGTTAGACATTTATGCAAGTAAAAGTATCTTGGGATGTGCCCTTTGTAGTTTTGGACCTTTTTCACCCTTCTAAAATGATCAGAAATTTTGTTCATGAATTTGAGACTGAAGTTGTCTGCAGTCCAACACTAATAGCAGAAATGTGCCATTTACAGCAATTAAGCATTGAGCTTAATGCCTTTATATAGCTGAATTGTAGCAAAATTTGGTCAGATTCTGCTTTCATTTAAACTTGCAACACAGTGTAATGGATATGAAAGTTGAATTAGCTTTTTTTGTTTTTAATAAGTCATTGCAGATATTCTAGCTGTAGACTCATCATTCACACTGTATTCCTGTCTCCTCCTTGGCCTCTCTTTTACTTTCCCTGTCCCAGAACTTGCAGTTCTCTGCTGTCTTGTAGGAGATACATACAACACACAATAGACAATATTACAGAGGGAAATCCCAGCTCAGGGTGGAACTATATTTTAAAGACATGTTTTAAGATGACCAAGCTGAGCACTCAAAAGTAAAAGGCTCTATTAAGGCTGTAACCTGTATATATCCATCCCCTTATGCATTTGCATGGAGGCATCATACACATTTGTCAGGATCATGGCCTGAATCAGCACACAGAATGGATACAGTTCACATAGTGAACATCTATGCGATATCTATCTTACCTTTAGGTCTATTTATAATTGAATAAACAGCCAAAAAAACTTGTGTGAAGATAGAATAAAGGGGAATGACTTTAAGCTGAAGGAGGGAGGGCTTAGATTAGCTATTAGGAAGAAATTCTTTACTGTGAGGGTGATGAGGCACTGGAATGGACTGCTCAGGGAAGCTGTGGCTGCCCCATCCCTGGAAGTGTTCAAGACCAGGTTGGATGGGGCTTGGTTTAGTGAAAGACACCTCTGCCCATGTTAGGGAGGATTGGAAGTAGATGATCTTTAAAGTCCCTTCCAACCCAAACCATTCTATGATTCTATGAAGATCCTCTGCTTGCAGAACCCCATTGCCAAGTGGTTCCTAAACATCATATCTGCCAGTGCTGTTGGCCCTGCCACAGAGGCATGGAACAGCCACACCAGTGCAGGAGCAGGAGCTGTGCAGCCCAATGCCTCTCCCATAACGCTGTCTCCATCAGCAGTTGCTCAGGAAAGGGCATGAGTGCAGGGCAAGCTGGAGTGATATTTTCCCAGAGTAGTCTTTTACCCTCAAGCAATTTGCAGTTCATGGACTTCCTGAGCCAGAGATGGTATTTCAAGTATTTCCAAGCCCTTGAAAGAAACAGTTCATTGAGGCGAGGCACCTGCTGGGAAACCTGCCTGTGGGCCAAGCTGGCTGGCGTGCCAGTTTTCTACCTTCAGCACTGGGTATGAGGAGAGATGCTTGGAATTTGCAAAGGAAAGAAAGGGACCTGGGAGTGTGGATAGATAGAAAGCTGAACAGGAGCCAGCAGTGTGCTCAGGTGTCCAAGAAGGCCAATGGCATCCTGGCTGGATCCTGGGCTGGATCAGGGACAGTGTGGTCAGCAGGACCAGGGAGGTGATTCTGTCCCTGGACTCG
>NW_008651965.1:0-13843 GCF_000695815.1 Acanthisitta chloris
GAGCCTCATACCTGTTCTTTAAGGGTATCTGGGGAGGTGGTGGGGGTCAGGAGGGGATTCTCTTACCTCTTCCATCAAGGACCTGTTTCCATTCCTCCACATCTACTTGGTTTGCTCCCTCTGCCTGATGGCAGGAGGGGCAGGGCTTCACCATCTCCTGCTGGAATTCTATGGGTGTGACTCCACCAGTTTATTCCCCTTTCACTCTCCCTAATGCTTCTTAACCTCTTTACTTCATCCTTGAGCTCTGTCACCAGGCACAATAAATCACTCACCTGCTCACATCCTATGCAGAGGTGACTAGCACTGCCCCACACAGCATACCCACTCCTGCTCACAGCTCCAGGTCACAATGCTCCCTGGGGCAGTTTAAATCTCCCTCCAAGGAGCTTGGTCCCACCCCCGGTCAGCTGTGAGAGCCTCCCTGGGGCAGCTGATCCCAGCTCCACATGGCCATGTGTTATTCTAGCAAATAGGCAAGGCAAGGCAAGGCAAATTGCCCTTAAAATCCCCTGAAGCATTTATGTAGCACACATATGAAAGCAATTAGTTCTGTGTCAGAAATCTTACCAAGTTAGAGTACCTTAAAATACATACTTTTTCAAAATGAAATCTCTGTGTGCAGGCAAGACACCAAGAGTCATGGTTTTAGAAAGATGCACTTTTCCTCCAGCAAACTCCCTTTCTTAGCCCAACAATATGCAAAATCACAAACACAGCTAATACCTAAGCAAACAATTTCTTTTGCTGGCTGGGAAGGAAGACAGAAAATGCTACTATTATTTCTATTTTGAAATAATTGGGAGATCTTTGAGGTCTTCGGTTCCACAGAGCTTTACAAAATACACAAGATTCTCATTAACATAGAATTCTGTATTTAAAATTCAAATTTAACTGCATGACTCAGAAAATGTTGCAAGTCAGAGGCCATAGTAAAAATAGGCCTCTATCTCACAGTCAACCACATTAAGAACACACACTTGTAGATGCAACTTTCTCTAAAATTATAATAAACACTAAATATATGCACAGTGTAGGTAAGTCCACTTACTTGGCTGAATGACATTTTAAATGGGTCCATATGCTTTTGACTAAACTGCTTTGTAATGTACACAATAAAGTCCTCAACATTTTGCTATTGCATAATGTTTCTTTTAGTTTTATAGTGCTGCAGAATGTTACACAACTCAAAACCAAACTCTGGCTCCATTAATACAAACCCATGGATTTGTTTGTAAGTCTGCTCTGATCATTTTCCTCCAGCCTGGCTGCTGACACTGTAAGCTGTAAACTCTTCAAAAATGGTTTTTTAAATCTGCTTTTCTGGCACTTAGCTGAAGGAAACTCAGGTACAAAATCAGAGCTTTTCCAAATAGAATTAGACCTCAATATGCACTGATAGCCTTTTCTTACCTGTGAGCATGGGTCTTCCTTAGTTTAAAAGCAGTCAAGGTGTCGTCTCTGTAAAGACATAACATTTTTCATTTTGTTTTGTTTCCAGCTTGGAAGCATTCAGCTCAGGACTTCATAAAAGTGGTGAGTGCATAGGTCTCAATATTGAAAAAAAACCCCAACAAACCAAGTTCTTTTGGAGTTGAATTAGAGCTGTTCAAGCAACTGAAAAAGAGAGCAGGGGAACCATGAAATGTAAAAGCTGTTCTGCAGGGAATGAATGCTGAGATGCATTGGAAACTTCATGCTGCTGTTTTTGATGAAGAGAAAGCTGGTGTGACATCTGGCTTTGCCTACCTTAGCAATTAATGCAGTGTAATAAGTGTGGATCTGCTGATCAAAGCATTTGGTCCTGAGGTGTCTCATGTCCCCATTACGACCTAAATTCAAGGTGTTTATTTCAGAGTATCTATAATCCAGCCTTCAGGGCTAAACAATTTGACTGCACGTACATTCTGGCACTTTTCATGAGCTAAGTGACCCCATCAAACCCTGTCTCACTCACATGCTGCTACTCCTTATACAAAGTACCCTGGGTGTCCTTTCGTCTTCTTTCTGTCATTGTGCCACTGCCCACATCAGGCTGTATGCACATCATGTCCCTTTTAAGGTTTAATGCCAGAAAATCACTATTTCTGTCTTTCCTGGTGCTGCTTCTGAGTGGAATCACAAATCTGGCTTCTCCATGCAGGTCCCTGCTCATGTCTGGACAGCATGATCTCCAGGGGGCTGTGGGCTGAGGGTGGGAGATTAATCCTGAAGGCAGTACCTGTATGCCTATAAGCAATCAATTAGACAGCTGGTGTGTGGATGCTGCTTATCAAACTGAAGGAGAACAGGTAGGACACAAGGCTCAGGGTGTGAGTTAGGAGGCCAACCTTCCTATGCTCCCTCCATGGGCAAGGAGACTGAGCTTCTGGGGTGAGCCAGGGAAGGCAGACCCAAATGTGTGTGTGTCCCTGGTCACAGCTGAGTGCCACAGAAGAGATTAGATCCAGCCCTTCCCTAGGCAGGCACAGTCTCTGCACTAACTATCTGCAGGCTCTGGGTCGCTCTGAAGTAACTCCATTGTAGCTAAATAGCATCTGTATTTAGAAAGGCAGAATCAGAAGTATGGGCAGAATAGGTGCAAAGTGGTGTAAAGGTACAAAATGTTAAGGCAGGAGGAAGGGGCAATCAAAACAAAAATTGAGGGTTCAAGCTGACTATCACTGTACTCCTGGAAGTGCCAGGAAAGGTCTTTCTCCTTCCCAGGGAACCCTGGTGGTAGCTTTGCAGAGAGTGACAGAAGTGGAGGAGAAAACACCGATTGACTTGCAGTTCCCAAGACATCCCAGCTAGCTGATGATCCACAATAATTTTGCCTTGTACTACAAAAATGATTTTGCCTGCTAGTACCTGTCCTCAAATGAGCCACAAGTGAACCCTTCACCTAGCAGTATGATGCACAGCTGAGGAGAGAGAGGGATATGGAGAAGGTCTTGTTTTATTTGAGCAGATCAAAACACAGCAGGAAGACAGAGTCTGTCTAAACCATTCACATTCTGCTGTCCCATTCATTAGAGGAAGAGTTTCAGACTAATGCAGTGTAACTCAATATTAATATGGAACTCAACCAGAAATAGTCACACGTGACAACTTAGGGAAACCTCAGTAAGGAGACAGACAAAAAATAAATGTAATATGCACAATTTTAGATATCAGCATTTCAGGATCCTATTTTTAACCTCCTAAAAATATATTTACATATCCCACACATTAGCTACATATTCTCTTCCTAACATTAACAAGCTGACAACTTTCCCAATCATATGGAATATAAAGAACTCATCAACCTCTTGATAAAAAGCAAAGAGAGCATCATTTGGAGAGGCCTCACGGTGTGGGGTGTGACCCAAGCTTTACAAATCGTGATGCTGGATGCAGAACTGTTATCCAGCACCATATGCACAGATGGAGTTTGAGGGCACATGCTGAACCTCACAGGCCATCACTCCACAGGGAAAAGTAAGTGCATCTCTACACAGCAGGCAGTCAGCTTGCACTCACTGCCTCAGCAGCCTGAGGGGTCAGACAGGATCATCAGGTCCAAAAGGAGGCTAGGAAAATTCATCAACAACAGATCTGTAAATAAATACCAGAGCTGTTAGGCAAGGGTGTTCCTGCTAACAGCCCAAATACAGCACCTAGGAATGTGTGGAGGGAGAGGAAGGATTGCTGCTGGCAGCCAGGCTCATGTGCTCACTTTAAATGGCATCTCCCGCTGGCACTGTCAGAGTTGAGATGCTGGGCAGCAGAGATGGCCCATTAATATGATTCAGGAGGGCATTTGTCATGTTCCAAACAACCTCTGGGGAGAGGGAGGGGAAAAAGAAAAAAAATGCCCTTCTATGTCACTGCAGAAAGTGAGAAAGGCAAAGAGAGCACTTACACTCCTTGGAGCTTTGGCAGTGCTGGCCACTCCAGGAGCTGCTTAATTATAGCATTAAGCCCATTCCCACCAGAGCACTCTGCAGCCAAGCAGCACTGGGAAATACTGGGAGTAATATTCATATGGTCTGACAGCAGAAATCACTGGTGAGGTTATTTTGCTGCTCTCTTCTGCTCTATATGCATTAGAAAATTAATATGAAAATTCAAATTATGGCAGTTTTGGAGCAGGAATAGGTACTGAAAGAGTCAGAGGAGTAACAGCACAGTGCTGCAATGGAGTAAACTGTGACCGGTGAGAGGTTAAGGATGTGCATGGTCAGTGTTTCCTTCACTGATCAAATTTAAATCCAGCAGTGTGGGAGCAATTGAAATATAGGAGCATGCATACCTAACACTGTCACAGGGCTGCTATGCCTCAGACATTGCTAAGAAAAAAGTTTGCTTCTTCCCCCTATTCAAGATCCAGTCCAGGCCACACTATTTCAGTCTGTTGCTGCAGCAGCCAAGATGTGTATCCAGAGCTGGAGAGGAAGACAGGTGAGCTGCCATGGCCTGTGTCACCTGGCCAGCACACAGTGGCAGGGAAACCTGATCTCTGTCAGTGCTGAGATGGATGGGTGGAGATCTCTGGGAGAGTGCAAGCACACTTGCACCACCCAGCAGCACTGAAGTTTGGGGACCAGGTGCTGAACACAGCCATTGCAGATGGCTTTTGTGATGCTACAGTTTAGACCAGAAATTAACAAACCTGTTTCCACATAGCCATTAGGGATGTGACAGGACAGACCTTGTTTCTTTGCTTGCCACCTCTCCTCTTGAGCACCCACCTGTGTGATGTGGCCACCTATAGTGTCACATTTTATTCATACCTATGTTTGTATGTGCAGTTGCTCTCTCTCTGTCAACAAGTGCCTTCTGACCCTAAATGGCCTTTGAATGTGGGGTTGCCTTTTCTTACACAGTCTTTAAGGTACTGTGGCATTCAAATCAAATTGAAATTAGGACCCCCGTGCTCTAATAAGATTTGTAGTCAACAGGACCAAGGCAGCTTTACAAAAAGAACATGAGAAAATAACTTGCTCTTTTTAATAACAGGTCTTTCTGCTGCTGCTACCTAAAGGCAGTGGGATGCTACACCTGCAGTTACCAGGCAACTGCCAGCAATTATTTTCTCCTTTGAGCTCTATTCAGTGGATTTGTCAGGGGACACTTTCTGGCCCTGAGAGGAAATTAGGAGGCTGGAAGCCTCACTGAAGAAGGAGCAGGCTCAGGAAGCCTGGAGATGATGAATTCCCCACTGGTCACTCAGATTTCTCTCCCTTTCTTGTCTCCACAAGATGACATTAGCTGGTCCATCATTAAAGCTGCTGGAGCTGTGGGCTGAGATACGTCTGCACTAGTCAGAGGTGGGTGTTGAAACAGGCAACAGGGTTTTTTTTCCCTCTACTTAAATACCTTATGACCAAGGTCATAACACCTTAACAAGGGAAGTATAAGGTCCTGCACCTGGGGAGGAATAACCCTAAGTACTGGTACAGGCTGGGGACTGGCCTACTAGAGTGCAGTTCTGCAGAGAAGGACCTGGGAGTCTTGGTGGATGACAAGTTGACCATGAGCTGGTAGTGTGCCCTTGTGGCCAGGAGGGCCAATGGTATCCTGGGGGTCATTGGTAAGAGTGTGGCCAGCAGGTTGAGACAGGTGATCCCCTCCCTCTACTCGGTCCCAGTGGGCCAGGAGTATTATGTTCAGTTCTGGTCTCCACAGTTTCAGAAAGACAAGGAGCTACTAGAGAGGGTCCAGTGGAGCCCACAAAGATAATGAGGGTTCTGGAGCACCTCTGGGGAGAGACTGTGGGAGCTGGGCCTGTTTAGTCTAGAGAAGAGACAACAGAGAGGAGATTTCAGCAATACATACAAATATCTCAAAGGTGGGTGTCAAGAGAATGATGCCAGAATCTTTTCAGGGGTGCACAGCAACAGGAAAAGGAGCAATGGCCATAAAATAAAACACAAGAAGTTCCACCTCAACATGTGGAATTTCTTCACGCTGGGGGTGGCAGAGCACTGGAACAGGCTGCCCAGGGAGGTTGTGGAGTCTCCCACTCTGGAGACATTCAAAACCCATCTGGACACATTCTTGTTCAACGTGGTCTAGGTGACCCTGCCTTGGCAGGGACTATATGACCTCCACAGGTCCCTTCCAACCCTAGCCATTCTGTGATATGTGATTCTGTGACGTGCTACCACTGTAGCTGATAGACTTGACCTTGGCCAGTGGCAGGTCCATCTTGGAGCTGGCTGGCATCGGTTCAGTTGGACATGGTGGAAGCTTTTGGCACCTTCTCAGAGAAGCCATACCTGTAACTCCCTTGATACTAAAACTTAATCATGCAAACCCAATACAACCTGTGGTCCTCTTACTCTCATCTGTAGGGGGTATACCACAGTATCCTGAAGCAAATAAACCCCATTAATGCAGTTTGGTCTATTTTTTTTCCAAAAAGGAACTGAGAAGCAATAAGCTCAGGCTGTTGCCACAGGAGCAGCGGGTAATCCTCTAACTAAAGAAAAGCAGCAGGTCAAGGAAAGTGTGTAGGCTGCAGTGCACAACAGCCTTCACTGATCCCAGCATTGGGATGACTCAGTGAGAGACGGTGTGGGGACAGAGCTGCAGAGGGCTGATAAATCTGTAGACAAGCAGGGAGCACCTGAGAGTGGAGTTTTCACTCAACAGCTTAGGAGAGACAACATACTTCCAGGGATCACATATGAAAAAACAGAGACACAGAGAGGAGAGCATCACTGGCAGCTGCTACAGCTAGAAGCCATGTGCCCCCACAGACAGGGAACAGTGGTTTACAGGCTGCATGAAAAGGAGCAGTGACCCTCCTGTCCCTTAAAGGCCAGTGCATGCTCCTTCCTGGCAAGCAGCTCTCAGCATCACTGCCAAACTTGTCGACCCTACAGAGAGCTGATGGCTCTACAAAAAACCCAAAGGGAAGAGGAATGTAGTGGGCTGACCTTTACTGGCTACCAGGCATCCAACCAGTCACTCTCTCATTCCTCTTCCTCAGTAGGGCACGGAGAGAAAATAAGATGAAAAATCTCATGGGACAAGATAAAGACAGGGGAATCATTTACTAGTTACTATCATGGGTAAGCATTAATTTAATTTACTGACAATTAAAATACAGTTGGATGGTGAGAAACACAGACAAAATTTAAAACAACCTCCTCTTACCCCCATTTCTTCCCAGGCTCAACTTCAGACCTTCATCCCCCACTCCTCTGCCTCCCCCTTGCTACCCACCTCAAGTGATGCAGGCGGACAGGGAGTGAGGGGGGCTGTGGTCAGTCCTTAATGGCTCCACTCTGGCATTCCTTCCTCTTCTTCAGAATTGGCTTTCCATGGGCTTCAGTCCTTCAGGAGACATCCACCTGCTCTGGCACAGGATTCTCCATGGCTGCAGGGAAACCCTGCTAGGGTGTGTGGAACACATCAGATACATCCCCTCCCCATACCTACCTTAATGCTCCAGAGTGCTCCAGAGGGGTAGCAAAAGCCACTGAGAAGTCTGGATCAAGGTTTTTCGGGCAAAATATTTCCATTTTTGGAAAACCAAAAAGAGAAGTTGGTGGGAAAGACAAGAAGCTCAAATCCTTGTATTTTCTTCAGAAAATAAAATTTATGTTAGCAAAAACCTAAACCTGAACAAAAGCTCTGCCAGCATTGATTCTGACACGGAAAAGTTTCTTCTTTGCTACCTGGTCATCTCCTTTCATCCTCTAACTTAGAAAAATGAGGTATAAGATGTCTCTTGCTCTGTAAAGGTCTGAATAAATTCAACCAGACAGATGTATAATGAGGTTTATTTAACAGACCATTTCACACTTCAGATGTTTCTACAGCCAAGCGTGCATGTGGAATCCATCCATTTCACAGGAAGCCTATAATACCCACTTGAATTTAAAATACACACTTAAGAAAAAATTGCACTGTATATTAATAACTGCAAGGGACTTTGGAGGTCAGGAACATTGGGAGACAAGTGGCTGTGTTACCATCAGGCATTAATTCCCTTCTGTAAGGTCTAGCAGCACAGGGTGGTCCTTGACCTGTCACAGCAATGTTAATTTTCCATCTGTAGTTGGCCTTTCCCAAGGAGAAAGGAGCAGTTGTAACAAACTGTGTTGCAATTTTATTAATCAAACAAACACCCACTTGAGACTACTATTTTCACTAGCAACTCGTTAATACCTTTGGTCAAATCCTGTGCATAGTGCCAGCAGGGGATTACATGGTAATTCTGAGTTCAAACCAAGGCTCATTTGTATACCATCGAGGTCACCTGTGTGGCTGCCAAGTTTCACATCAGCGTGAGAAGAGAGTGAAGGAATAACCAGCACAAGCTAAGTCATCCATGAATTGTTTTGGCTGAGAGATTTCTGATGGCATCCCTATACTTACAAAACCACTGATTTTCTTTCCTTGATGCGTGTGATGAAAGTTAGATATGGAAAAGCACTTCTGACATGTTCCATATGTGTGTGTGCTTTCCAGTGTGGCTGGGAGATAGGTGTGAACAATTCCTTATGGCAGGATACTCTTTCACAGAGCTCCCAGTCACAAAAGCAGCCCAAGGGCACCTGTGTCACCCAGATGCAGGGTCCCTCCTTAGTCTGAGGGTCACTTCATCCACGAGTCTTGGCACTGCCTGTAAACCTACTCTGTTTGCAGCCTGCAGGAATGTTCCCCAGCAACGCATTCCCAGGCTGCTGACTGAGACCATGGTGGAGCTCTCCTATTTCAGTTGGAGAAAATGCTTTTAGAAGCCATTTCTCTGGCAACCTGTATTTGTTGTTCTGTTTTCACATTATTTACACAGTGTTTTCAGCATTATTCCATCAATGCTCGATTAATCTTGGTTACAAACCCTTTTATCTAAATAATTTGTATCTTCATTTTCACTAGTATAAACAAATTTCAAAGCAGGTATCACTATATATATTATTATTACATGGGCAGCTTGTGTGTGCAGGAGAATATTTTGCTATGCCTTTAGCTTTTTTTCACTCTCAAGGCAAAAAGATGAAGAGATCAGGCTATCCCAATGTCCTTTAAGAGGTGTTAGGATCAAAGATTTTGCTGAGCAGACCCTACTCAAGCACATGGCAGCAAGTCACTAAGACAAAATATTTGTATTTCCCTTTTTTTGCATGTGCAAGTGATGGGCACAGAAGGCTCAGAAGGCTTCAAGGTGTTTTCAAACTTTCATCTGTGCAACAAACTTGTCAGAAATAACAGACTTGTAGGAAATAGGATAACCATGCCTGGATATTGCCTTCTCTTTTAGGGTTGAGTATGGTGGTGATTTATACCTGCACATTGTTGTGGGAAGAATGGGAGCTTCAGACAAAGTTTATCAGGGAGACCCTCCTGTTGAGTTGCAAGGTGCAGAAAGGACCCTCTTCTTTTCTAAAGTCTTCAGAGAGAAGACTTGACATGGCTGGATCCAATCCTAGTCCCACAGACAGTCAACCATTTATGTCTAAATGATCATGGAGGTGTACTTGAGCCTTTATACAACTTTGTCTCTCAGGACTAAGGATGGCAAACCAAATATATTTACATATATAAAATAAATGATTTACTTAAATTGATAATGATTATGATTAGACTAAAAGCACTTAATCAGAATTATTTACTGCACAGTATAGGTAGCTACAACTATTACTATACTGCACTATTTGTAAAGCAATATTGAAGCAAATATATTAAATCTAGCAAAACGGATTATTTAGTAGAGATTGGTGTTACTCACCCATATCAATGACCATGGGCAAAACACACACACACACACACACACAAAACAAAACGAAACAAAACAAAACAAACAAAAAAACCCCACCTAACAAAAAAAATCAGTAGTATCACTTAATGGTTATTTTATCAGGTACTTTGTCTGCCACACCCTCACCTGTGCCAGTTTCTATCAATCAGGAGACGTTGTTCTTCCTCAGTGATGTTTAGCTTTGGGGTTGATGAGTCAGGCTGCTTTCAACATTCTGCAACACCAAAAGCAGCATGAGCCCTCTTCTCTGTTTACCACTGACAGCTTAGCAAATAGGGTATTGTTTGAGCTGTTTTACCCCCACTCTAGGCAGAGCATCACCACATTCAAAAACACACCAGAACCCCAAAAGTATCACAAGGATCTGTTAGTACCCCTGCAAGCAAGGAGGCCAATGTTTCACACTACCCTGCTGCCTTACTGGCTGTCTCTGCCCAGTCAGAGTTGAAGGGGAATAAGCTTCACCTGGACACCAGCAGCTCCAACCTACTGATGCTGTGGGAACCTGTCTGAGTATGCCTTCACACATGGCCTTGGTCTGTTGGTGTTGCTTGACAGAGCCCAGAGCAGGTCCTGACATGAGCCAAATGGGAAGCATCACTGTAAGCAATGCACACAAGTCATCTCTTTGGCTTTGCTTATCTTGAGAGAACGGATTCTTGAAAATCTATGATGTGCTGTCTTGAGGTTCAGTGTGATTGCAGACACCTGTAGGAAGCCTCTGAAAAGGAAAAATATTATAGTTTTAACAGAATAGAGGTGGTGGTTGAAGGAATGGGGGCAGCTTTCTGTCTTGTTAAACCATAATGGTTGCAAAATGTGAGACTCCCGTGTCTCTAAATTACTGCTTACTGAGGCACTTCAGTGAATCAATTTCTGCAAACAGCTATCCCATTTTAACTTCTCCCTAGGCATCCACTAACCCAGCCTCCTGCTCTGATTTTGAATGCAGGAAGTGGCTGCCACTGGCTAATGAAGCTACTGAACTATAGGCTCTAGCATCATCACAGTGACATTTCATAACAACAAAAATTAGCCTGAGTTTAAAATAGGGACAAGAAAAGAAGGAGGAAGCACCTGAGGGGAGAAGGATGTTTTTCCCCTTCCAAACACTGTACATAAGACAGCATGGCACCCTCCAAGGCAGTGTGAGCAGGACTTGGTACCAAGACACTGAGACAAGCTGCCTACCACTTCATGAAAACAGAGGCCAAAAGGCTCCTCTCCAACTATATAGCCACACAACTAGGCCAGTTATTGGAGTCCAAATGTCATTTTAGTAGTTGCTGGCATTTTGGGGATGTGGGCAGTGGTGTATAGCACATGCTAATGACACATATATGTGTTGGCCGATCCTTCATTTCTCTTTACAAATTGCACTTCCAGTAACTCGAGAAAGGGAAATTTTATGGATCAGGGCTAAGAGCTGTGAGCACTTCACAGCATCAGCTCTGAGCCACCTCTCAGACACTGGTCCCAGGGACATTGATGTCAGTGGCAAACCCAAGCTGAGAAGGGTTTGTCACATGCAGATATACATCTCTGTCCCCCTGCAATCTTCTCCTCTGAGTCTATACAACAGCTCATGGGAACAGCATTGACAGGATTGCAGACCTGATCCAGTTGAAAAATAAACCCAGCAAAACATGCTTTGAGGATTGTTTTAAATAATTCATCCTTTCTGTGCAAATATTAGGCATGTGTAATCACATATTATGGCATATATAATTGCTAATTGCTATGTATGTTTTCATATATGTAAATCTGTATTTTTTACTATATCTGTCCAAACATCAAAACTTGTCATTTTTAACCCAGGTGAGTTTATTGCCATGGCTTACCTTTCTGTAAAGCATTTTTAATACACTCATATTTCACAAAGCCTCTGCCATGCACTGTTGCTAGTTCTGATTGGCCTCTGGCACTGCTTTCCAGCTGGGACTCCAGGTTGGATCCTGTCACCTCATGAGCACACAGCCCAGTAGCCAGGACAAATCATTTATCTTCCCCAGCAAGCACAAAATCCAGGCACTGACAATGACAGCCATTCAAAAGGTTGCCCATTTGAACCAGCACTCCATCCACTGGCTGGTCCATGACCTAGTGATGGGGAGACACAAGGCATGGGGATGCTCCCGGTGAAACCTGGAGATGCCTGTGCTTCTGCTCATATCCATGGCTGCAGGGAGGCAGCTGCTTGCAGAAGGGCAGAGATGGCAGTGTTCCTTCTCAGCCTCCCCTCAAAACAAAGCTGTTGGAGGCTGAAGAGCTGTGCCAGGGCATTTGCAAGGGTCTGGCATCATGCAGGATCTGCAACCAGTCAGGCCAGGGCATCTCTGCTGCTATGCAAGTTGCAGCCCCAGAGTGGTCCCTCCTCTCCTCCCACAGCTTCCCATTCACTAAAACATCAAGTTGTGCCACAGCGTAACAGGAACGATTTTTTAATAAAAATGGCCCTACTTCTGAAGCTAGAGGTAAAAAGATCATAAATCTTTAGAAACTGCTCATTAGGAAGCTGGAATTATGCACAAGTGAGTTGGAATATTAAATATGATGTTCTAATTTTTCCATTCAAATTATTGATACCGCAATCTTCCATTAATTTCCCTGTAATTTGTATATGCACTTAAGAGAACATATACCCTCCATCCATCTTGTCAGGCACATACACTCAGAATTTTACCAGCAAGAGACTGAGAGAACAACCCAAGGTTAGCAGAGAGGAAGCTGCAGCAACACCCACAGTCGCAGAGAAATCTAAGTGCCTCTCCAGCAAATACATCAGTGCAGAGTTTTGTGACACAGGTGACACACAGACCCTATAGTTTCACAGCTTTTTTCCCCCTCTGCATTGCTTCAGTGGGAGTGCTTCAAGCATGCCACTGAAAATGTCCAAGAACAATTCAGTGTCACGGAGAATGCTGTGGATGCACAGCTGTATCACGTGAGGAGAGGGACAGCACTCCTATCTGCTGCAGCTCTGCTGCTGTGAATGCTACAGCCTGACACTTTTCTCCAAGGGAAGAGAGAGAAGTGTGGGATTCTAGTCTTACTTCAGCTAACCAGCCTCACTCTAATTTAGCTCAAAGCTCAGAAGCCATGACAAAACATTTCAGAATGTGTCATAGCACCAAAGTGCTTGTTTAGGAAGGACACGAGTAATTTTCACACAATTGGAGAAAGCCTGGGTAAAAAATAACCATTTTCAGCTGATTCACTGAATTCACTATCTGCTGTCCCAAAAGACACATCTTGCCTGCAGCAAGGAAGGCAAAAGCTCTGTGTCCACAGTTAGCAGCAGGAGGTGGAGGGGGGGAAGAGGAGGGATATTCACCCACCTGGGAAGGTAGAACTCAAACAGGCAGCTTTGGAAGGGTGAAGGTGCAGCAGCAGCAAATGGGAAGTTCTCTGCAGGGCTTTGGGACAAAATGGTGTGAAGCAGCATCAAAAAACCCAATCCAGTAAAAACAAGTGGGCAGGTCATACTTTTCAGTGCAGTTGTGCCAGACTGCCCTGCAAATTCTAACCAGGGGCCCTGAGAGTGCTTTGTGACTATTGTCCCCAGCTCCTCCTCACTTTGTAGGTACTCAGCTAAGCGGTTAACCAACACAGATGTCTTTCTCACAGGAAAAAACCAGAGGCTGTCAGCAACAGAGAACTTTGCCATGTGGCATAGTCTTATTTGGTAACATAAGAGGGAGTTCTGACAACAGTGATGGAAAATGAAGAGGGTTTTTCCCCCATTTTTTAACATCCTGCTGCTTGCTATTGCTTGGCAATATTCTATTATGCTTCCCTCATGAGCTAAGCCTACCCATTTTTAATTACTTCTTTGCTTTTAACTTTATAAATAATTTTCACTTGTTTTCAGGGTTGCTTTTTTATGCTTCTTTGTGCATTTGCACGTTATCTACTTAGATTTTTCCGGGCTTTGTTCCGATGTGGAATACGACCAAGCTACATGTGCATTCGTCATTGCCTCTTTTCTGGATTTAATTTCCACCACACCCTTGACAGCACTATTCATGTGTTTCTTGGCTGGCAATAATATACTTGGGATGCAAATGCCTGATGACTTTGCTGAGAGCTGGACAAAAGGAAACTTTC
>NW_008651965.1:13867-22999 GCF_000695815.1 Acanthisitta chloris
CACACTGCTCCATCCTGTTTGTCATGGAAGGATGGGAGCCCTGAGGGTGCTGGGAGATGTCCTCCACCCAACCCCAGCCTCGCAGCAGTGGAGACCAGGCTGCAGCGAACTCCTCTGCTGCGTGGCACTGTGGGCAGTGGGGCTGGCAAGGGCAGAGCCCTGAGGTTGGCACTATGGTTATAAAGAGTGCTGGTGTTCTCTCTGGTGTGCTCGTATCCATTGTGAGAGTGACATCAGCTGGGAAACGCTGGTACTGGAGCCGGGCTACATTATCAGGAAAGAAGTTTCTTTCCACACAAAAGTAAGTTCCCTCTATGGTGTGCAGAAAAACCTCTCATTTCATCCAAAACCCAAAATTCCTGGACAAATGATAACTTTGCATAATCTGAAAGCAACCAGTGACCTCCCTCTTCAAGAGCATTACCCAGATTAATACCAAATGAAGCTGTACATTAATTATTCATCATTGCTGTAAATTCTTCATAGATGAAATGTGCAAGTGGAGTGCAGCAGAGCAGGCAGCCTCGCTGAGGGGCAGGGGTGGGCACAGTGGGGCTTTCTCTTTCAATCACAGAGCTTCAGCATCAGCTCTTGTGCAGGCTGGAGGTAGCAACTGTCATACATAAGGGCTGGCTGCTTGATATGCTTTTTTTTCCTGATCCTTCTGGTGGTAGTAATTGTATTTTAATGCTATATTAAGACTATTGGCTTCTCATTAAAAGGCAAGGCAGTTGCAACACAGTAATAAGTGATTCATACATGTTTATAATAAGTTTTACTTTGGGCTGCCAACACATATTACTATGCAAGAACCTAATGTATTTCTTATGACTGGGGCATAAATCAAGGCTATATTTCTTTCTGAAAGATATCAACAATTGCTGTAAAGTACCATGGACAATTCTTTGTATGCCTTTGTATAAATGAGCAGGAAACATCAAGATTTCTTCTTTGGCAAGATTGTATTTCTGAATACGTGGTAAGTACGGGTGGAGAAATCCTTTTCAAAGAGGAATATAGGTAAAGAAATTCTCAGACTCAGCACTGAAAAAGGTCCTCGGGCAGGAGACCAATGTTTAAGAATTTTTTTTCAGTCAAAAATCTCTATAGATGCAGCTGAGCTCAGCTTTTGGGAAAAGAAGCTGTATGAACTCTTACTTAGTAATATCTATGATGTTTGCTGCTCTTACATCTATTATTGATTTGCTGAACAACCATAGGCAGGGCTTCTGATTAGGATTTTGTTTATGGACTAAAGTTTTGCAGTTCCAGCAAGTGACAGGCATTTTTTCACGCTTGCAAAGGGAAATTGCCCCTTTTCCATACAGAAAACTCATTGCCTCAAAGGTCACAGGGAAAAAAAAATGCATTTTCTACATACAAACTAGTATAAGAGATGATGGAAATATCCCCTGAAAACCAGTCTGCACACAGCATGTGTTCTGGAAGAAGGGAAAAAGCCAAGCTTCCCAGGAGAACATCACTCCTGAAGTCTTTTTGTCACCAATGTCTTTTGGTAAAAAGGCAGGTGTTGAACTAACATGCTCCTTGAGACTGCTGTCAGGAAAGGGGTTTACTTTTGCCTGTAGTTCTTTGAAGTTGAAGACTTCTTTCATTGCCTTTCCAAGGCAATATAAGTAAAGGGAAGGAGCAAAGTGCTTACTGGAGTAAATAGCTCCAGTAATTCCCAAAGTATTTGTCAAAGACAGATTGAGTTGGTATGAAGTTTGGGAGTTTCTCTGCAGTGAACAAAATTTAATTTTGCGCCTGGCTGAAATAAAATTGTCATCAGTAGCTCCAGCAATGGAAAACTGCAGGAAAATGTAGTGTTACAGCACACTTCTCTCTAGCAAGAGCTCCTCTACAATAACAAGATCAAATACAGTTTAAAAAAACACCCCACAAGATTCCTCAGTAGGCAAAGGCTTCAGGATCGAAGTATTTAAATAGGTCATTTAAAACGCTTCACTGAATAATGCTGTAATAGTACAGCCTGTCAGAAGTTGTCTGCTCCATGGGATCACCAGATAGCTAATATTATTAGCTAATATTGGAAACATTTCTGCATAGGATGCCCAATGTTTAATCAAAGCAGGTTTATCAGAACCCTTCACTGAAACCCAGATAATGAGAGATTAAACGTTTCTTGGTTCACACTGTTGAAAATGGTATAGGAAAAAGTCCTTTATCTGTTTACTTCTTGGCCCAAGGGAATAATTGATGCTAGTTGCTTCAGTCAACAGCTAATGGGGATAGAATCAAGAACTATCTTAGCACCATCAGGTTTAGTTCCTGATGGTTTAGGAAGGAGACCGTCCCAAGGCATACAGTACCAGGCTGCTCCCAGATAGCAGGCAGCAACCACAGCTCTCACAGCCCTTTTCTCAGAGCTGCTTTGGCTGAGTCAGGAGTTTCTTTGCTTCCCTGCATTTTTTGTTTTTCAGTGATGGCTCTGTTTCCAAGCCCTTTGGCTTGACTGCACCTTCAGCCAACATCAGTGCTCTACCTGCATTTATATTCAGTCTATGTAATAACTTGTCCTGCCAGACAGTTGGCATTTCTGAGCAGCTTTGCACCTCTAAGGAAGAAGTCTTCATTTCTTCCCTCAATTTGCTCTCTTCAGCCAGGTATGTCTTAAAAAATAAAATAAATTAAAGTACTCATCCATGATCAAGCAAAGCCTGGGGGAGTCATCCCTTCCCCTGTATATATACATATGTTTGTAAACTTGCACAGCACTTTTCTGCTGGGACATGTTCAATTCCTCAACACAAGCCAGTTTTACTTCAGTATTGGGCAAAGCCCCTTTGATTATCCTGGCAGAGCATCCAGGCAAATGTTGTCTATCCTCTTTGTACTTGCCAATGTGGTCTAGTTCACCTTATGGTCTGGGGCAATATTGCCACCTGTCTGGTTTTATAAGCTTTTTACAAAATTAATTCATATTGCTAATTTCAGTTTAGTGTCCTAAACCAGCTATGGGTATGGGGTACTGCGCTCTGGCTGGTTACTGCCTCTCCTTGTAGAACTATCCTTTTGACAAAATATTTTAGGAGCAACAGTGATACTAATTGTTGAAACCTATTTTCCAAAATAATTGAGGCCTTTCAATCCTGACACATGCAGGTCTATGAATCACAGCTCTCCTTGTTTTTTTCCTGTTTCTCCAGCTGAACAAAATTCAGCAAGTGGTCAGTTTCCAGCAGCATAGTGTCTATTGCAAAAAGGCTGAATTATGATTTATTTTCCTACCTGGGCACATCAATGTGGACATGATTGCACTGACCCAGCTCTTCAGTTTCACAGAACCTATGTTTATTACTCATAACCCTTTAGATGTTACAGGCCCATGAGTTGAAAATTTGTTAGTGCAAGACAGAGAGACACATATCTTCACAAAAACTCTACTCTAAAACTATCCCCAGGTGATGTTTTTTTCATCTCATTCTTACAAAGCTCAGTTTAGGCCTGCTGAATTATTCCTGAGGACAAGTTCAAGCTCCTGTTACAGCTTCTAGTTCCTTTTTGGGTACAGTTCAGGTCATCTTATTAATTCATGGTTGTAAGCCAAACTGCTTCCCATCAGTTCTGCCTTGCTCAGCTCTTTTTAAGGGACAAAAGCTGGGAAAGATGCAAGTTTCACAGCAAGTTTCACATCTTCTTGGACCTCCCTTGGCTGCTTTCAATGGGGACATCAAAGTCCTGAGATGGGTATTACAGATTCCCATATGGGGCACTTCCAGTGGAGCCCAACAGGCTGGCATGCCATAGGATGTGGGGATAACGCAGCTTTGAGTTTCTGGAATAAAACATTGCTTTCATGGAGGAAAATAAATTAATATCTTTTCTACCCTAACCCTGAAGTTTAAAGAACTGCACCCTGCAGGTGTCTAATTAATGTCTAGTTAATCTCATTAAATCTCAGCTCTTGCATTCTCACTCTTGCAGACTAATTTTTTCCCACTGTTTGCAGCTTTCACCCTAACAAGATTTGTTTAAAACACCCTGGTTACTCACTGCCTTCTGCAGCTCAAGGTTTATGCAAATCCAGTTCCTATGAAGCAGCTCCTGCAGAATCCTTGAAAATGAGAATATTGAGAAAACTAAGCTTACCAGGATGAACAGGGAAATAGCTAACTCACATTTTTTCATCCCAAAATACCTTTCCCTAGCTTGGAGGAATTTCAAGTAAATAGCAAATCTTATTTCTAAGAAACAGTTTCCTTAGTGCTATCCTTGTTTGCTTCCATTATAATCAATAATTGATAGATATTACAATTCTTATGTATAATTCATCTCATGTGCTTTTTGTCTACTGAGATAGGGGTATTCCACCATGCTTAGTGAATTCTGACAGGTAGGCCACATAGGACTAGAAATACAGGTCTAAATGCTAATTTTGTCCATTTAGGTTACAAGGCAGTTTGCAAAGGTAAGAAAAAAAAATAAACTTAACTCATCTGCCCCTGCTAACTCACCTGTTAGTACTGTCCTTGTTAATAAGAAGATAAAATTCTGATGACACTGCTATTTATTTTTAAATTGTGTCTCAGTAGAATCCTCTGAACTCCTCCATCTGCGCTGCCAAATTCAAGATTGAAATAATTTGTCATCTTTAAACCTACCACATCACTTGATTTCAAAATGTTTATGTTCAGCTTAGCAGCAACAACATGGAATGGACTGAAAATACTGAATTTTGAACCTTTCAATAACTTGTGGTGATCTTGGAGGTCTTTTCCAACCTAAATGATATTATGGTTTTAAAGTGCACTTACAAAGTGATCAGCATCGTGTTAATTCAGGAGTTTTTATTTGGGTTTATAGCTATTAGTATCTTTATGCTGGTATGAGCTTGTTTTGAGATTCCTATTCTCATACTGAAATTGCTATTGGGGCAATATAGGGAATTACAACTAACAGCTTGTGATTTCATTCCTAACCACAATAAGCTGATAAGGAACTCTGGTGCCTGACAAAGACAGAAGCCTGATATAAGGTCCAGGAATATTTTTACTGACAGACCAGTGTGTTTTGTTTTTCAAGATCATATGTGTTCATAAAGATTGTGGTTTTAATATAGCTACAATATATTTGGCTTGATAACTATATTTTCTTTTGGAAAAGTAATTCTTAATATGAATCATGCTAAAAAAAGAGACTACTTAATAATTTAAGGAGAGGAATTAATGGTTGACTGGGCTTGAGAGTTGTAATGCAGAACCCCATGCATGAAACATATTATGACCCAATTGCATTTTGTATCATTCTTTCAGAGTTGAAGCCCATGGAATCTAATCAGGCACCAAACTGCAGTTTTATCATGTCATTTTAGAGGAAGACATCTCTGCCATTAACAATTTGAAAGTAAGGTTAAATATTACTGAGGAGGGAGAAACAAATGTTGGGGGTCTGCCTTTAATTAAAATTATCATTTCCTTGTGGAACTGTGCTGCTGGAAACAAAATTAACTGGTGCTAATGGCAGCTTTATCAGAAGACAGGTCTGTAAGTCATGAAACAGTTCTCATGTGCTTTGAAAAAACAGAGGAATCAGTTGTGTTTGTGGTTCATGGCACACAACATCCATGTGAGTCCTCTTTGTAGGTGGACCTGTAACCAGCTGTGGTAGGAAAGAAAGAATCCAAAGAATTAATCATTGGTCATAGTTTTAAGCAATTTATTTGTGCAGTTACTTAATAAAAATGAAGTCAGTTTAACAGAGTATATAACTGTATCAGAAACAGTTGGAACCCTCATGTAAATAGTTGTCTGTTACCAGAAACAGCTCAAACTCCCTGCAGAGGATTAGTTTTTCATTGTCAACAGTCCTTGACTTAGAAAAGAACTGCTGGACACCAGCTAAATTCAGTTTATTCTTTATAGTAATTTTCAGGTTGCAGGAGTTGAAATGGTTGTTCAGAAAGAGCAGGAAAAATGCTTGTTTAGTTTAGCACAGCTTTGGGGAGTGTGAAAGCCTCTGATACATTTCATTTCATCCATTGAATTGCTTTAAGTATTTGCTACTAATGATCTAAATGATCTTGGGAGTCTTTGATAGTGAAAAAACCACATTGACCATAATAGATCTGAAATCTTAAGACACTTTTCCCCCCCCCTTACCTTTGCAAACTGCCTTGAAACCTAAATGGACAAAATTAGCATTTAGACCTGTATTTCTAGTCCCATGAGGCCTACCTGTCAGAATCCACTAATCATGGTGGAATACCCCTATCTCAGTAGACAAAAAGCACATGACATAAATTATATATAAGAATGTGTAATATGTATCAATTATTGATTATAATGGAAGCAAACAGGGATGGCACTAAGGAAACTGTTTCTTAGAAATGAGAATATTTGTTATTTATTTGAAATTCCTCCAAGCTAGGGAAAGGTATTTTGGGATGAAAAAATGTGAGTTAGCTATTTCCCTGTTCACCCTGGTAAGCTTAGATTTTTGGTCCTGCAGCCCATTTTATGGAACCCAGACCCAGTTCAGAGGACCCAGATCCAAGTTTAGAAGGTCCCAGGCCCGCTTTGCAGGCCCTGATCACAGTTTGCAGGTCTCAGAACCCAGTTTGAGACTCCCAGACTCAGTGAGGTGGTCTCATACCCCATTCTGGGAGAAGGAAATCCCTGTTTGCTAGGTGCAGATGTCAGTTTGAGGCTCCCAGAAACCAGTGTGGAGGGCTCAGCCCCAGTTTTGGGAGATCAAATAAATGCCAGTTTGGAGGGAGGGTATGCCAGTTTCAGGCACCAGGAACCAAGTTTGGAGGGCTCAGCCCCAGTTTGTGGGATGAAATCCCAGTTTGGAGGGAGAAGATTCCAGTTGGAGGATCCAGGAACCAAGTTTGGAGGGCTCAGGCCAGTTGTTTGGCCTTGCACCCCATTTAATGGGACCTAGACCCTATTCAGGGGACACAGATCCCAGTTTAGAAGGTCCCAGACTCATTTTTCAGGCTCTGATCGCAGTTTGCAGGTCTCAGAACCCAGTTTGAGACTCCCAGCCCCAGTGAGGAAGTCTCAGATAACATTCTGGGAGACCCAGATCCAAGTTTGCTAGGTGCAGAGGCCAGTTTGGAGTTCTCAGATGCAACTTGGAGGGGGCAAATCCCAGTTGGATGGAGAAGATGCAAGTTTGAGGCTCCCAGAAACAAGTTTGGAGGACTCACCCCAGTTTGGTTGGATCACTGGGTCTGGGAGTCTCAGACTATTCTGAGACCTGCAAACTGCAATCAGAGCCTGCAAAATGGGTCGGAACCTTCTAAACCTGGATCTGGGTCCCCTGAACTGGGTCTGGATCCCATAACATGGTGTACAGGACCATAAAAGTGCATCTTGGAGGGTGGAAATCTGAGTTTGGATGGAGAAGATTCCAGCTTAAGGTTCCCAGAAACAAATTTGGAGGGTTGAGCCCAGTTGTTTGGTCCTGCAGGTCCTCCCTTGAAGTGAGAGGTCATCCTACCAGACACATTGTGAATGAATTCTGTGGGGTTGTGCATAAGTCTTATTTATCATGCAGATAATTCATATGTAATTGAGTAGTTGCTTCATTGCTAACAAATAATAACAAATTGACCATTGCATGTTCTCCACTATGACATATTTATTTTATTCAAATAATTTTGCAAACACATACGTCTGAATTTTTCAATTAATCTCACCCAACTACTAGGTAGACTTTTGAAAATAAATCTAGCTTATCTATTGCATTTCCTGTCTCATTGCAGTTTTATCCTGAGGAAGCACCAAAATGTCACTGCTGTAAGAGAAATTGTTAGAAGCAGCTCTCTATTCATGTAGCCCTCTCTGTGCAAGGGATAGGTTTGAAGGTCAGTTCAGTGTTCTCCATCAGTACAAAATCACACCTGCACAGTTCCAGCCTACAAAAGTAGAAAAAAAAAATAAATTGCTCATAGAAAAAACTAACATTAATAAAAAAATTATTCCAGTATTTGAATTATTAAACCTCCAGCTTTATCAGCTCTCAGAGATGGTACTCAGGACAAGAAATGTCTTCTTGTCTAAGTTTACACCCTATTTTATGCATCCCAAGAGCAGTTTTGCCAGACTGTGAAAAACAGCCAGGCATCAGCTGGATGGTGCAAAGTGGCATGAGTAAGAAGTGTATCACATTAGTCTGAAATACGAAGATGCAATATTTCATCCATAACAGCTATTAATCTGCATTCCAATTAACACTTTAGCACAATGGTCCAAAAACTACACAATTCCTCTTAACCCTGGCTCTGAATATTTTATTTTGAGTTCCCTGGGTAGGAATGTTTCTCTGCTTTCATTTCACAGAGGAAGGTAGCAAACCACATCATAATATATTCTTTTTTCTTGCAATGACAGCCTCGTCTTCTTGAACATCTACGAAACTCAGAACTGCATAATACTACACAAAGATATAAAGAGGTCACAAAGGGAGTCATACACAAAATCTCACTTTTTGAGGTCAACATAGATGCTTTGCCTTTTAGGGTAGAGACAGGTCACAGTTCTGCCCTTCATGCACTATATAGATGGATAGTGGGAGCTGGTTTGACCAAGCAAATGGCTACCATACCCACTGATGGCACCTCTAAGAGCATCCAAACTATGACATTTATTTTAAATTATCTTCTCTATTGCTCTGACCTCGCAGATGTGGCTGTACCACAAAATTCACCTCAACCTGGAATGTAGGGCACAGTAAAACAGCTAAAGGACAAAGTACAAGAAGGAGCATCCCACCAGGCCCTTCCATAGTTACCCACTAGTGTGAGATTCCCAACCAGCCAAGGCTCCACCTGTCTGTATGTGAAAGGACCATCAGATTTCTATTTAGGAATATGACACCTTTTAAGGCCTCCACAATGCTAAGACAGTAGATTTTATAACTAAGAAGATCAAGACAAATTCTGGTGTTCTGTATAATGCAAAGCACAGAATTTCATCCAGTCCTCCATCCACAATTTGTTTTGATTTGAATTTAATGGTTTGCTGTTATATTATTTTTGTAGTATTATTTTTATTTAACCACAGGGAACAAAATACCGAGACAAACCATAATGATGAATTCTAGAAATAAAAGCAACACAGCGTATCTCATATGAAGTGCAATCCATCTCATCTTGTGATTAGT
>NW_008651965.1:23030-37530 GCF_000695815.1 Acanthisitta chloris
GGTTCTCCAGCTCACCAACAAGGAGCAAAACACAAATAATGTTTTTTAAGGTGAGGCTTTCTTAATGCCTCATCCCTTGTGGCTTCTCTACTGTCTACTAAAAAAACATGGACATGCCACACTCTCTTCTTCAGTAGAGGTATTAATAAGGTATTTTTTTATTATCTCTGTTCTTGTTTTGGTTAAAAAACCCTGAAGTTATCTGAGCTAACTATCTTTGAGACATTCACCTTCTTCATCAATCCAGTGTGAATTGACTGACAGGTTCATAAACATTTTGGGATAACTGACACGTGGACATGCACACGTTAGGAAAGCTTTCTGGTTTTATGGATGAGTGGGAATGATTCAATTCAGAGACCAGAAGAAGAGTCTGAAAATTATATGTACCTGTTAGGACTTCAACATTCATGCACCATCTGTATGAACAGTGGAAAAGCCCAGCAATTAACTGGCAGTGATATTCCCCAAACCCCTACTGCCTGCTGTTAACCCAGATCTAGGCAGACTGAGGCTCTTATTGTCTTTTATCCCTGCACCTGTCCTCTGGTTTTTACCTACTATTTTGTTATGAATAATTTAAATGTTTTTAATGTTGTTTCTAGTTGATCATCCATATTCAAATAATTGTAATTATATGTAACTAAGGTGAATACAGGTAGTTGTAATTACAATGAGTAATTACATAATTATACCAATCAATAACATCTGCATTTAAATTAACTTCATATACTGATTCAATACACTCTTAAGTATCTAATATGCCTATAGGACTGCAGTCTGATGAGGCTCCATATGAAGAATGTTAGTGGATCCTATATTAAAGCATATCAAGTGTATCTTACTTTTAAACTAACAAGAGTCAGCGTAACAAGAATGAAAACTCAAAACCAATAAGGGCTGTTCACTGAAAGTTTTTCTTGTTTGCTAGATCATTTTTCTGAAAAAGTCCCAAATGCTGACAGGCTTGCATGAAATGCATCTCGTTTATCACCATTGGGCTGAGACAAAAAAATTGCAATATGATTTAGAACTTTGACTATCTCTCATCACTAAATGCTTTTAAATAAAATCATGACAGTTCACCTGAAAACTTGAGATTATGGCCTTCAACAAGTTAATAAAGTCCCATGTATATACATTCTGGGGTACTAGTTTGATTACACAGTGTTTTCTTTCTTCCCAAGTCTATTCCATCCATCTCTTCCTCTTTTTTGGTAAATATAAAATAATAGATCTATTTAACAAGTTTTCATAATTTTTACAAAGTACCATCCCCAATTCCTACCAGACTATTATCATACATCATATCAGAAACCCTTAGATGTTATATCTCAAGTTAACAAAATATACTGACTTAAGACTTGCTTGTATTGTAATATTATTCTCACACATTACTTATTTCATAACCATTTTTAGGTTTTTATTTTAAATTCTGACCTTCTTGAATCTGCCATTCATAAAAAAAAATAACTCTCAAATAAAGTACCCTTGCTACTCCTGGATATTTCTTAACTGTTCCATATAGTGTTATTTTCACAGGATGCAAATATAAAATTTTATTGCTAGTGCTACAGTACCAGTAACTCTGGAGATGTAAAAAAAATGAACATACGGCAACATTGCTGAAGTATTTTAAACCAGAAATAATTAAGAAAATCTTAGTAATTACACTCAATTACAAAAAAATGCAGATGATTGAATTTTAATTGTAAGCAGACATTTTGATCATAGAAGGTCTTTATCTTCAGGAACAAGACCAAAAACACATTCAAGTCACATATGGTAAAAGTGCATCATTTCACACCTGAGTGTGAAAAGCTGTGTACAGATACATGAGCAAAATCAGAAAGTGCTTAATAAAACTTATCTTACAGAGGGGAAGTTAACCATGCAGGTGTAAGTCAGGCTGGACTACGTAAGTGGTCCTTGAAAGTGCATTGTGAGCAGACAGCAGCAGCAGTCTGCTGTGACAAACACCATGCCTGACATCTACATGTACAGGGGTGCTGAGCACTAAATGTTAACATACAGAGCAACTCTTTCACGTGACAAATTTGGTCATCAGTAGATGAGAAGAATATTCAAGCACTTAGGAACATGCTATTAAAAAAAAATCAATGGAGGGAAATACACGTTACTGAGGAAACATCCTGAGCAGTTGATACCCAACTTTCATACGTGACAAACACTTACTTACTTTTCTGGATTATTGAGAGATTTCAGCTTCATCTGAAGAATCCTAAGCTTGTATTTTGGGCCTATTAAAGTCTTGGTAGAAAAGGTCAAGGAAATTTTTGCTATTTTTTCAATGTCTTCATCAAATCCAGTTAGTATTCTGACTCTTGTATACTGCTGAAATGTTGAAGCTTCACTAAAGAAAAATATAATTTCTAGTCAGGCTTTTGTTAGCTGAGCAATATTCTTTGTTGTCAAGCATTATTATTAGGATCATCCTGTAAGATGTATTGACTTTGTGCATTCAGAACAAGGACAGCTAGAACTGGATGCAAACCAGTATCATGCAAGGTCCTGGAAAAGGATTATTTCAGTGTGAAGAGCATTGCCTGTGACACTGAGCCATATCCAGGAAAAGGTGCCATGGCCAAGTCTTAACAACCTCATGATACTTTTTTGACTCGCCAATTAACTAATTAAAAGGTTTAGGAAACTCAGAAAATTAGTCCTATAAAGTGATAAAATAGATATAGAGACAAAGCACAATATACCTATTCATCTTTGACTCTACTGTGTTTCCGGAATAGTCTGTTATTTTAACTTTAATGAAACCTCTCCTAATGCTTTTATTCCAGGTAGTAATGTCCAGTAAGTAGTTATACACTGCAAAAAGAAACAGAAAATCATGAGTCAAGAAATTACTTCAACAGGATACAGTATTCACTTCTTGATTATAGGAACAGTGACTCTTTAGTTTTAAGCTACCAGTTTAAAGGAAAAGAAGAAGGCTATTGACAAAAATTAGCTTCTACCAAATAGCTACTTGGAGTGCTGTGTAACTAGTGCATAATTTCCTCCAGTTGTTACGTGGAAAGGATGTGGACCAGAAATTACCACCAGAATTAGCATTAAGAGTTTGACCTGCCAAAGGAAAAACCCCACAAAATCAAGGCCCAACTAGCACCTCCAGGATTTGGCAAGCTCTGCAAAGCGGGATATTTGAGCTATCAGTGAAGCAACACTATCATGTTACCCACAAAAATGACATGTTCAGAAAACAGCTGAGGTACAGGGAGAGGAGAAGAACAGCATTGGCAAAAGCTTTATGTAAATGCAAAGAAGGCAGTTAGCCAGGTGAGATGATTAATCAGCTGGCAAAAGAGAGACATGATTCCTATTCCTTACTTGACAGGACAGCTACTCCAAGCAGCCTTCCCTCAGAGAAGTCAACCTGCCAAAACTGTGTGGATACTAGAAAAACTGTATAGGGAAGCCTGAAGAGCAGAGGGATTTCTTGAGCTTTCTTACACTTCATCCCCATTCCCCCTCCCCTGGAAGGCCCTCAGCCTCAGGAAAACAGATTGTATACCTGGGGCTAGCACCTTCTGTGCACTGGCATGAAGCTGACCTGCTCCACTGTGCCCTCAGACACCTTGACCTGGCCTTGTACTGTGCTTCTGTAACCATCATTAACACTGTAACCGTGCTATGGGTACCCAGAGGAAGCACACCTGTACTATTCCCAGAGTAAGGACACCAATTAGAACTTTTTTTATCATGGCATATTGCTTTTTAACATTCTCTTCTAAAAGGCCAAGCCTCACATCATATGAAAAAATTATGCAGCTCAGGTTTACAGATTCACTTCTTTTTAAGACCTCTTGTTTATTTCTATTTCCTTATGTTTCCAAATATCCAATATTAAGATAAAGATATTAAGTTAATCAATACTATCTTTTCCAGACTGGTTTTAGTGCACTAATTTTTCTTCTTGACTTTGCATATTTTCCCTTATAGCTATGGCATCATTAAATTTTTCTTATTCTGCTCCATGTGCCTCATCCTATGTTTGGTAATATTTCTTCCCCTCTTTTCTCCCTTCTACCACCCCTGTCCCAGAATACTATGCATACCCTTTTCTTTCTGCAATGTACTCTTTTAATCATCAGGATTCTGCCTGGTTAGACTTCTGATGAATGCCCAGATTTTAAGATGTGTAAGAGTGAAAGCAAAGATGTATTTTTCTGCCAGTAGAATGAATGAGGAGACAGAACTAGCAGCCTGTGTGGCCTTGAGAACAAACAGGAGAACCTCTCCTCAATCCTTTGGAACAAACACTGATGTCAGTAAGCATGACTTAACACCATGTGCCCCTGGTCACAAAGCTTGCCAAGACACTGGGAAAAGCTAATGGGCAAACTTAATTTCACATATAATTCCTGTAAATCTGTCCTGATACCCCAAATCAAAGAACCTTAAGCATAATCAGTTAGAAGTGTGTGCTTATGCAAGTAAAATCTGTTAATACAAACACAAATTGGACAGGAACCTAAACTGGACCCATACATTTCTAGGTAGATATCTAAATTGTCATAACTAAAGCCCATGCCATGAAAGCTCATTTCCACAGAGTATAACCCTGGAGCAGTCAGATAAGTTTTCCCTCCACTGTTTTAGCCCTGGGGAGACTTAGACTTTTAAAATCTGGAGTAGCTTTAGTTGACTGCAGGGTGATCTTCTCCTGGGGTGGAACACAGTGGTGTTTCTCTTTCGGTCCCCACCCAGGGCAGTCTCACTTCCCATTTCTGCTCTCTGAAAATGGCAGCACTGATACCATCTAAGCAGGTTTTCTCAGTCCAGCTTTTCCCCTGCCACTTGATCCTTTTTCTGGCTTCCCTCTTCCTCTTGGCTGTCCATCCCATTACATTAAAAGTCACATTTCTTCCTCAGTTCATGTAGTATCACCTACTTTTCTAACACAATCCTTATTCCTCCAGTCTGTGAATGGACTTTCAGCTCAAAGGTTTTTTTATACCATTTTACACAGCATGTAACACAAACTTTCTGCATCTAACATGCTTTCACTCCAGATAAGCTTGTAAATAAGAGTCAGAACACTTTGTAGAAAGTTTTTTATGTATGTATTCAGTTACTCACTGCAGAATGGGTCTTTGTCCGAGGTATCAAAATAAGCTTTCATTTGTGAGCCACTTGATATTAACAGTTTTTTCCATCTATCAGCATGATAACCTAAAACCCCAAATTTAAATATTTTATTTCAGATGTTTAGCAAAATCATAATACATATAAATACACAAAAGAATCTCACCCAAAGTCACAAATCAGTACTTAATTTTCTTATATATTCTCTGAGAAAGAAAATTGACTTGGAAAAAGCAGGAATCCTCTGAGCATAAGAGAATGCAGTATGCAAGTATTTCATTCCTCTAATATATTAGTATCACAAATATTGTCATAATGTAAGAGTTATCTATTTATTCTAGAGTACTAATTCAAAAAAAATAGTGCTTACAGACTCCTGCAGAGGTAATAAAAACAAATCCAAAAAATGTAGCCCATATATTAGCAGAGAACTGTTACAGAACCGTTTTCCTTTCTTCCTTGAATTGTTAAATATTTTCAAACTGCTTAGTCTATAATTATAGATAATTAGCAAAATGTTAGAGGTAAATATCCTAAGATTATGAACTTAATGTAGCAAGGACTTCATACAATTCTATGTTTATTGTCTTTGGGGCTTGATAACACAGTCTATGTTTCTAGAATGGATGATCCTACGCTCAATTTTTCTGCCTTGACTGGATGAGGAGAACTAGTTCCAGGCTGCAGAGCTGCCACTGCAAGGCAGCAAGTAGGAAAGCTTGCAGCAGAAGGATGCTGCTTCTCCTCTCAATTCCCAGATTCAGTTGCCTGCCATTTCCCCATAGGTTTTTTTTAAAAATAAAAGCAACCTAGCAGCTGACTGGTGAAATACTTTTCCATATCTGTCCTGGGCATTCTGTCTAAATACATCAGGCAGGGCTAACAACCATGCTGAGGAAGTCCTGGAGTCTTTCTGCCTTACTATAAGGTCCTGTTATGGTTGGGGTTTATTGTAAAATAGCATACAGATCTATATATGCTTTTACTTCAAACCTGATTTAACTAATAAAGAGTGTACATCCTAGTATAACAATGGAAAAAAGACAAGGTACAAATTGAAGGTTAACTTCTATTTAATTATGTAAAAAATTTCATTCTGAAGAAAACTCTGCCAACCAGGAAATGCTCACACTATAGTAGCTCCTGTCAAACTGTTCCCAGATCCTATTTAAAAGCAATTAACCCCAAACAACTCAAGTAAGAGTTTGCTTTCAAAAGAAGAGACAGAGAAACCCTGAAGTTGCTATAAACATTACTCTTAAAACTCTAGAGGTCATAACACACTGTGAAAGCCTGAAGCAATGAACTAAGTAGAAGCAGTTCCTCTGTAAAAAGGAGATACACTGTGAACACATTTCAGGCTGGAAAGAATAATTATCAAAGATTAGGAACATTCATTACCTGTGCCTAACAGAGATAACTGTAAAGCAGACAAACCCATGAACTTTAAACTACTTTACACCAGAGGCAGCTCTGTCCCAGGATGAGCTAGTCTGGATTTCCTGGAAAATCTCACCCAGCCCAGAGCAGACATTTTTAGACTTACCCAGTACTGGACAGGACATTGGGTGGAAAGCTTCACAATCAACACATTTTCCTCTCTTGTAATCCAAGTAAGACTCACAAGGATATGTCATTATGTTGCACCTTCCTTTCAAAGATGATAAGAAGAGGAAGACAGATCTTTGATGGTCACACTTAAAATACGTAAGTCCTTCAGGAAAGAAAAAAAATTATAAGAAGAATATGCAATAATTTTTCTTCATGAAAAAAAAGGTGGTATAAAAGTAGAATCACTGAATTACAGTCTGGTTTAGGTTGGAAGGGACATTAAAGATCATCTAGCTCCAACATCCCTGACATGAGCAGGGACATCTTCCACTAGACCAGGTTGCTCGAAGCCCCATCCAGCCTGGCATTGAACACTTTCAGGGATGGGGTACCCACAGCTTCTCTGAGCAACCTGTGCCAGTGCTTTGCCATCCTCGTAGTGAAGAATTTCTTCCTAAAATCTAATCTAAACCTGCCCTCTTTCAGTTTAAAACCATTGCCACTTGTCCTGACAACTACTGCACCTAGCGAGAGCTGCCGGGACCAGGCCAGTTCCTGGTGGGCCTCTCAGCTGTTACTCAGGTTTTCCTGACTCAGGGAACCCCTGTCCAGCTCAATGTAGTGCTCAGCCCACCTAGAATTTACCATAGCTCTGGATGCTGTCACCCCTCACCTTGACAACTCAAGTAATCCAGTTTACCTGAGTCATTCTTAGTTGGCCGTGCTTCTATTCTCTGGTTAGTTGACCACTAAGTGTAAAGAGGGGATGCACACACACAACAAGAAGAAATTGGATGCTATTTTTAGTCTTATAGAGACAGATAAAAGTCTACAAGGTTTTATATTTAAGAAATAGTCTACTAAGTCCTATCAAACATAGAGAATTTTTTGTTATAAAGCATGTGTCCAAGTTAAAATTTGCCTTGTTGTGTTCAGTGCACAAGGTTTTGGCCTAAGAATTGGCATAAGGAACACTTCAAAGATTCTTCTCTCTAGTTGCCTGGGGTAATAAATTCCTTCCTCTCCTAGCCAAACAAACTGTGAGAATTGTACAGATGAAGATGAAGCTGAGTCTTTAGGTACTGTCCCACACTCACAGACACACAAGTGGAAGCCCTATGCCTTTGCAGCAGCTCTAATCGGTAGCAGCACCCTGCAGATCAGTAATAAGAAACACAGATAAAAATAAAGATATCCAAAATAAAAGAGTTAACAAAAATAATAGGCGGCAACCTTGCCTGAGATTTATGGAGGTTGACATAAACAAAATTATGCAGCAAAAGATATGTCATAAAACTGTTTTTATCCTAGAGTCTAAAAGACCTATCTAAAACCTAGTTCATCATTGCCAACCAGAAGGAACCTAAGACACAGTGGAGACTTGGAAACCTTGTCTTCTGTGTCATATACAAATGAGCCTGCGCAAACCACCTGGGCACAAACACCTTCCCCCATGCCAAGCCATGTATAATCACAGAAAAACAATGATCACTATACACAGGTTATATATATAATATAATAACATAATTTCATCATACTAATAACAATGATATGGTGAAATATGTATGCTTATAGGAAGATATTTATTTTACAAAAACAGTGTCAAATGTCTTTGTTATTTCTCATTTGCTGAATGGGGATGGAAAAGAAAGAATATAGCAGTCTCAGGTCCCATATTACTGACTGTGTGCAGTGTACCTTCAATTCCACTTAACCTATTCTCTCATTAATTAAACATGCTTTTATTTACCACTGAAAAATGTTTTTGGACAACCAGGCTGATCCATTCCTCCATTTGGATAGAAATCAATGGTTCCTAAAGGCTTCTTGAAACCTAGTACTAAAGTAAAAATATTATGAATCAAAAAACCATAAACAGAATTATGAAGTCAATTAATTATAATTACATTCATTGCAAAATAACGTGGAAGTCTTAAAGAAAATGTTAGCAATTAGACCATTCTTTTGTTCCATAAATGGAATATTATGAGCTAAAATCCAAGAGTTTTTTCAAGAAATTATGCATATGCAAAATTCTGTACACAAATATATGAAAATTTTTGTCATTCCTACTGTCACGGGAGGGAACCAACAGAGGCTGTTGCAGCTGAGACATTATTTACAGAAAAAAAATCTATGAAATTCATGTTCTCTCCAGCAACCAAAATTCTTTCCTAATGCACTTATCATTACAGTAAGATATTCCATTTTTTTGCAAGACATTGGATTCTGAGGCACACTAATATAAGCAGCATATCAAAGTAGAAAAATCTGTATCTGTCCATGAGTACGATTAAGCCCAATCTTTCTACCTTCCTTTTTTACCACACATTATCTTTATTCACATAATTGTAACATTACAGAAATTGGTATTTTACAGCTTCACATATAAATTTCTATATTAAAATGCTTATTTTTTAATACTATTACAGAAACTGGTACGAAACTACATGAACAATGGGACAAGTGTAGTAAGTTTCAAAGGTCAATGTATGATTTTGAGTTAAAAATGAAACCAGATTAAAGCATGGATGAAGCAGACTTTACAATGTTCTTAATTTCAACCTTACAGTAACATGATTTAGAATTTTAAGAACTGTCTTTGTAGTGTACTAGTGTGACACAGCTGAGACTGGCTGCTTCAGAAGGGATTAATGCAGTGATAACCACCTGCTTACAACCTCTATATTCATACTCACTAGCACAGCAAAAGAATGTTAATGCTAAACTATTTTGGAAATAACAGTATTATAAATTAATGAAATAGGCACACTTCATTCAATGTGCAAACTTGTTTTTCTCATATTCAGGAGGAATATACTGTAACAAACAGGACATAAATGCCAGTGGTTTAATTGCTAATTTTGCACGAATCATGTCTCTATGGTTGTCTACATATGCCTTAATTAGCTGTTAGGCATAAAAGTTATTTCAGGATTTCCAGGTTCAGTCATGAAACTTCACTCCCTCAATAACATGGCTACTTATGTCAGAAGTGAATAAAACAGCCCAATATAAGCTTAAGCAAACTTGAGTTTCAATTTCTTGATGAACAGGCATAATGACGTACAGAATTATTTTAAAAATATAGGCATTGTTAGAAAGCAACAGCACAGGAATCCACCTGATAACACAAAATGTACTTTTGTGACACTGTTTGGATGTTACTGAAATAGCTTATCCCTTCTCTTTTGCACTTCTGCTTTTCCTCTAGCTGAAATAGGAAAGTTAAGGTTATGTCATTACCATCAGTATCTGAATGAATTACATCGACAAATTGTGCATCCGTGTGATCCAGTCTTCCCTCTGGTGGTTCTCCAGTGAATAACGGGCCTGCTGGATCAAGACCTAAATGAAAACCACATTCGTGTTATAAATCCTGGGCTCTGTTTCTATAGATATATAAAGATACAACATTTCAGCATTATTCAGCAATGACTTCATTTTCCTGGCATAAAACCCGACACAACTCTTCTCTTCAACTTGCTAAGCAAGCCAAAGGTTCCTACCCTTGGACTGATCAACCCATATCGTGAATTTCTCATTCTCTCTCCCTGATTAATTGTGCTTATCTCCTGTTTATCCAGATGCATACAAGACAATGGCATTAGGAATCAAATCAGGACAATTAATTTTGTCCTTTTCCCCAGAAAATACCATACCTATTATGCACTTTATAAAAACAAAATGCACAGCATAATGGCTCTCAGCAGCAGAACACAACTAGACAGAAACTCAGGTAGAGTATCATTTAACCTAAGTGGCATTTAGATGTAGCACTCAATTTTCATTTGAGAGACTAGAGTAAACAGGTTGGAAAATTTAATCTGTAATTTATGTCCTGAAGGCAGACTTTGACAATTTCCTGAACTTCTGTCAGGGATATGTGATGTTACTAATAGTTCTCTTCTGCTGATATTGCAGTGCTATCACATCTATGTAATTTACAGCTATGACAACAATACAAGGTACAATAGAATATGTGTATTCAGATTAAAAGCCTTACCTGTAATTCTGCCAAGTTTGCCATTATACTTCTGGCCAACAAAACCAGCTATGTGAGCCCCAAGACTAACTCCAATCATATGCATAGAGTCAAGAGAAGCTCCACCCACCTATAAGGCAGAAAAACCCCACAACCACACACAGAGTTAACTGAACAGAAATCAGTAGGCTGATTTAGTTTTCACTTTTTGTCAGTACTCTAAGTCATATTTCTAACTTTCTAATTCTAAAACCAAATGGAAACTATAAAGTTCTTTTCAGTTTCCAAGTTTTTCCAAGTTTCCAAAACTTTTCCAAGTTTTCTCTCCAGTGTATTAGTTAAAACAGAGTAATTGTGAAATTCTTTAACTAGAAATATGTATAAAGGAAGCATGAGTCACATTTCTTTTGAAATGTTACACTAGTAAGAAGGGGAGCAGGGGAGGGAAGAGAAAGACATTTATCAGATATAAGAAAGATGACAAAACTATGAACTAGGCAAAAAAAAATCTTTCCCTGCTTCATCTTTCCAATAAAATAAATTTAAGACATAATGCCATTATGCCACACAACTGCTGAATAATGTGCCAAATGCATACCTGCAGGAAAGCCTTAAAATGCCCATTGTACAAAGCAGGCACTATTTATAAAAACCCCACAACAACTACTGAAGATCTCTGAAACAGTACCAGCAGACCTGCTGGAACCCCTGCAAATGATGGGGTGACAAACAGGACATGACATATTAATATGCCTCAAAATGAATTAACAAAGGCCTCACAACAGCTTGTAAGTGTGAAAGCAATAGCTGTGGGACACTGCATACCCTCAACCCCACCATTCTGATGACACATGCTGTCATTGTTTTGTCCTGCAGATTTGTAGCCAGCAATTAGCCAAATACCTGTGTAAAGATGTTAAATACACCTTTATAACTCACTCTGGATTGGGACTGTTCTTATATTTCTATCTTATTTTTTTATTCCATAACAAAAGATTTACCAGCATAATTACAACTTGTTATCACTATATCTAGTCCCAGAGGACAGATTCCGATAGGCTTTCTCTTCTTTCACTTCATCTGTTCTCAAAATGTTGGATTTTTTATTCAAATTCCACATGAATTCTTACTGCACAGCATTCAAAATTTCTGAGAAATGTAGTGGTGAGGACAGAAGAAAAAGCAAGTGATAAATGGCATAAATGAGATTACAATGTTGTGTTCATTTAATCAAGCCAAAACTCTAAAGCCCAGTTAAGACCACTGGCATCAAATATTGTTTCAGCAACTCCCTCTAGAGTCAAGATATTTTTATAATTTTAGAATGAATACTTCTATCTCTATGATTTTTTCCATTTAAAATCTTTGATTATAGTAGATTAATAGTAAAGAGCGTAGTGCAATGCCTTTGTAAAATTTTAATGCTGCATACTATTTGAACACTTCTCCCTTCACCTCCCTACTGGTGCATTCACTCTTTACCTAAAGCTTCCAGCTTCCTAAAGAAATCAGATCCACTCTCAGGCACACTTGAGTGGAAGGGAAATAAGAACGTAGGTGAAGCTAAAGATACGCAGTAATAACTGCATGCAAAGTCAGTAAATACTTCTATAAAGAAATGTAATTTGATATTGTTCACTGGACTTCTCTTTAGACATATTTTAAGTATCCATTCACACTCAAACTACACTCTTCAAAGTTACTTGGGACAGATGCAACGCTCCGCCTTACCAGCATCTGGTCAACATAGTTCTTCAGTATTTCTGCAACTTTTCTGCAGTTTTCAACAGCATTTATGTAAATAAGAGTTGTAGCACCACGATTCCAATCAACTATAATGAGATTAATATCCTCTGAAGACAGTAAAAGCTTCTGCATGTCACCTAGCCATGCTGGAGGAGATCCCGTTGGTCTGAAGCCATGAATAACAAAGACAGTCTTCTTGGATGTATTAAGGTACTCAGATGCAGTAACATTGTGTTCAATGAGCCGCTCTGAACAATTTGGATTTTCCCTTGTGTATAGGAGCAGCTGAACCTGGAGTTCTGTTCCAGACAAAGCATTGCCTATATTAAGGTCTGTAAATTCGGGACATATTTTCTTCTCATCTGAAAAAGATACAAATGTTAGACAGTCATTTGACAAGTTAGATCAGCAGAAATACCATCTCTTCCCTTTTCTTTCCGTATTTTTTCTGCTAAGAGAAGAACTTCCATTTTCTTCTCTCCAAACCTTTGGAATGAGGTGTCAAAACATGCACTGGACAACAAGGAGCCACAGTTTAACTCATGACACTGCCAATACTACTATGCTCCTCTGAACCTTTCAAATATAAAATTATCCTAATTGTTTATGGACAATATATTTTCTTCATAGATAAGAAATTAGTTGTCAGTGTCGATAAGATTTCTCACTTCAAATTTCAGTTCTCAGAATTCTTTCACAACAACATGTTGTATAAACAGGAAGACTGTTGTGGTTGTTTCCTTTCTTAATTCTTCTGTCATTAACAACTTTGTAAAACTTCTAGAAAGCAAAAGTTAGAAGAAAAATAATACCTGCTTAGTTCCTTAAAAAAGAATTTTAAAAGCAATCTGAATTGCTCAGAATTTTTGAGTTCTAAGAGAAGCAGTTCTAGCTCTTCTCCTTTTCCCAGCAAGCAGCTAGCAGGCAGAACCAAATCCACCACATCTGAGATGAACAGCAAGCCCATACCAGTTTTTAAGGCTGCAAAGGGCACGTGTGGGGAAGCTTACAAGGTATCTGAAAAATTTGTTTGATGCTACAGTTCACATGTAAGTAACGCTAAACAATGTGAATTATGGCACTTAAGGTGCAGTAAAGTTGAGGTAAAGACACTAATTCACTTAGGGAACTAGACCAACCACCTCTAATGCCAAACCATGTATCTATGATGACTAGATTGGTCATCTCTGGACTGGACATCACAAAAGAATAATGGATATATGCAAACCAGAGCAGGCTTGAAGTTACAGAGTGTTAAAATAGCCTGAAACTGCCTGCCTCAAACCAACCAGACAAAAGTTTCATGCCTAATGACATCACCTTTTGACAATAACTTCAATTATTACATGTGGGAAAAGGTAGAACTAAATGTATTTCAAAATAAATACCACAATGCTCATTTAGACACTGAATAATTTAAGTAACTTATAGTGAGATTACTGAACAAGTTAACTAAGTAGTGATGCAGGAAGACAACTTATTTCATGACTTATCCAAGAAGTTCTGAAACTGAGAGCTGTTCAACCGCAGTGGCCTTGAATTTGATGAAAATATTAATCAAGGACCTGGTAAAATGTCATACTTGTAACATATACTGAGATGTTAATAGAATGCATCACATTTGATCTCAAGTTTTCATATAATTATGTATGATGATAAAATTAGAATATAAATTATATTATACTAATGTCATCTACAAAGCTAAAATAAAAACCCACCATTTGATTACAGTTTTGCTACTTGGTTTCCAAGGTACAACATGAAACTCTTACAATTTTGCCTAATGTTGTCCTTAAATCCAAGTTTAATCACTGATCCTTATAATTCACTCCTTCATTCTAAAATATTCCTCCATATCCATTTAAATGTTTTGATTTTTTTTGTCTTTTGATTGGTCGAAACAAAAAGTACTTATTCTAAAGTTAGTGGAATGACAGTGACATAAAACAGGTACAGTCTGGCCCACAGAGGTGAGAAATCTATCACAAGGAAGTTATTTTAACTCACAAAACCTATTTACTAACTGGCAAATGTCAAAGGGAAGGAACTCATTTACTTATGGCTGTGAAATGACAGAAGTTAGTCTTTGAAAAGTAA
>NW_008651965.1:37562-48441 GCF_000695815.1 Acanthisitta chloris
GTAGTACAAATAGGTTTATAGATTTAATACTTTGAATTGTTTAGCGAGGAGTCATCAGAGGAGGTTTTTCAACCCCCTACTTCTGATTGAATACTGGAAGGAATACCCAGCTGCTCTTTGTGCATGCTTGTTAGAGTACACACTATCTTCTGTACAGTCAGAACATTCAGATAGGCATTAGGCTGTTAGGAATGCAGTTAAAATAAGTTAATATGTAATTTTAACTTTCCTGTGTCCATTTGTAAGCAGTCTGAGTATCTTGTGTGGTTAAAAAGGGGTAAATCTTAAGTGCACACTGTCTTTTATGTAACGAAATTTTACTATTTTAAAGCATAACACATGATTGAAAACCTGTCCACCTCTCAAACCAGCAGTAAACAATCAACTGACATTAGTACATGAGAAGACTTTCACAATAATGTCTACGGTTCAAAGTGCACATACCTGAATGTGTCTCGGCACAAAGTACAGCCAGAGATAAAGTACCAGGCTTTGCACTACTTACTTTAAAATGAAAACCTACATCTCAGCTTCAAACTGATTTAATTCTTTTCATTAATCATTGGTTCCATTAAGCATAATTCACAAAGTTTAATCTCAATTGTGGTTTTGGCCAATTTAAATAAAAGAATATTTGTTTTTTAAAATGTTTGATTAAAGCCAAGATTTTACATCACAAATAAGCTAATGGTTCTTACCTGATTTCACCCAGTATATCAAACAGATGAAGAAACACAATCTCAGCATATAGAAATGAAGAAAACAGGATGTAGTATCCACAGAAAAGTGGCAAATTGAGTGTTCCCTTACACTAGATTTCTAATACAACTGAACGACACTAATGAAGTGAGAAGGAAGCAGAAAGTAAAGCTCTAGTCAAGCTTCTGCAATTCCTGACTCCTCCTATTGAATGACTTCAGTAGGTAGGGTGGTTCTGGTCCTTAAGGGCTGGGACTACTTTTAGTATATTTCCTCTCTGGCTATCAGCAGATTTACGTGTAAGCAATCGATGTTATACATTACTGACAACTCTTATACGTGCAGAATTTAGGAAGCAGAGTAATCAGAGGTGAATCACATTAAAGACCCACTGTGTTTCTTTTTTTATGTGTGTCACTGAACTGTAATTAGGGGCACTGAGATGGGCAAAAGAAAAAGTCGTTCCAGTGACAGAAGGACTTTTCTGTAAGAAATTGAAAGTATTTCTGAGAACTGTATATCCACAGATTATTTTTGCACAAAATTATCTTCTGAGTTTTTCCCAAGGATTCATTCTCTAATCTACCTCCAGAGAAAGTCTGTGAAAGCCTCTCTGGGAGAGAGATGCAGTTTAGAGCCCCACAAACCTCATCCAGACATTGACTTGCTATGTATTTTGGTTATGTCACAACTTCATTCCCTCTGTATCTCAACTACAGAACAGATAAAGAAACATTTATATTTCTGTGTGAAGATTATTTATTTATTTATTTATTCATCTATCTATTTATCTGTCTATCTATCTATTAATTATGTATGAAGACAGGCTGAGAAATTTGAGGCTATTCAGCCTGGAGAAGAGAAGGCTGTGTGGAGACCTCATAGGAACCTTCCAGTATCTGAAGAGACTTATAGTGAAGCCATTAGAGGGACTCTGTTAGGAACTGTTGTGATATGACAAGGATTAATGGGTATACATTGAAAAGGGGAAATTTGGAACAGATATTAGGAAGAAATACTGTGAACATGGTAAGACACTGGAACAGGTTGCCCAGGGAGGTTGTGGATGCCCCAACCCTGGCAGTGTTCAAAGCCAGGCCAGGTAAAGCCTTGAGCAATCTGGTCCATAGCCATGGCAGAGGAGTTGGAATTAGATGATCTTTAAGGTCCATTCCAACCTCCTACACTCAATGTTTCTATGAAAATCTTACATATGTACCTTTACATGTACCTAATGCCACTAGTTCTGAATACATTTCTAACAGTTGTTCTTTTACAGATTAACAGGGGAAAACCGGTAATTTTAAGTTCCCTCCTGAACTGAAAACTGAAATGAGCCCAGCTCACAGGTATATAGAGTACAGTGCCACCCGTGTTGATATAACCCCCCATGAAATCAGTGTTGGGACAGGGCTCCCTTACCAAATCAACACCCAGAAAGTTCACACTATTAATCAGGATGTTGAACTCACCCCTCTGTTGTATGACAAGGGGACTTTGCTCATCAAGAGTGGCATTTATGCCACTGAGAAACTCATAAATCTCAACTACTGTTACTGGTTACACTGCAGTTTCTACTGACATCCTATTTGCAGGTAAATCCTTCATGACATCTCTGAGTTTCAGGTACACTCTTACAAACAGATGCAACACTCTCCCAGTTCAGCTATTCCCCATCCCACTTCACTGCATTGTTGTTATGCCCACTGCTTTTCTCACAAGGATATACTGGATTCTACCACTGAAATTCAGGAGTTATCTGCTCTGAATGTGCCTTATGTGAAGTAGTGGAGGATGCTGACACTGTCTCTCCAGGACTTTGGCTGTCCCCCACAGTGCTCAGGACCATGAGAGTATCACTTCCTGAATGAACCTCAATACTTTTTGGAGGGAGCCAACAGTCTGCCAGCTATTAAAAACTCCTCACAACTGGCCAAGTATTCAAACTGAAAAAAATATGTATCAAAACTTAAATTTATTACAGTCCAAGATTGCTAGGATTTACAGGCAAGGGAATAGCACTATTACAATTCAGTTTACCCCCCAAAGGTTTTGCTAAAATAACAGCTAAAAACATTACAGTGTGGTTTTCAAGATTAAGATAGAATTCTTACAGAAGCCTTGATATGCTGACCTGTGGTCACATGCAAATGGTATTTCCCCTTCCAATCTTCTCTCTGCCCCCAAGGCTTTCACAATCTTGGGAAATTCCATTCTCAGAATAATTCTCATTTCTCTTATGACTCACCAATTTTACAGAAAAATTATTCTATAACCATTAAGCTTCAGAGAGCTACTCATTTTCAGGCAAGAGGAAATCACACCTGGCTTTTGCAATGTAATATGTCTAACTATGAAAAAAAGCTGTCTAAAAATTACAGACAGAAAAACTTCGGAAGAAATTTATGACTCATCATGCATTCTACACTGAGGTTTGTAATTCCCATGAATTGATAATCCCTTTCTAAATACACATTGGTAGCTAATCCTCCATTAGAAAATATGGGCACTGAGGCAAAGCTATGCTTTGGAAAATAAATTATTTAATAAATTATTTTTCACATTGTCATAAAATGCACTCCTTTGTAAAATAATGCCTTAAAAATATATACTGAATGTGCATGTGCCTGAAACCTGTTTGTAGCAGCCATGCAGCCATGGGTTATAAAGCAGTTGTAACTTCAGCTTGAAAGACAGAAATCATATTCCAGTAATTTTTAATGATTGAGAATAAGTACAACATCCAACATAGTACATGTGTATTTTGCTAGTAACTACCACAGCGCTTTACCATGTTGATGACTGAAACACTCGAGGATTTTAAAGGGTTTGGAAGCATTTGCCCTACTCCAGCAGCTGCATCACCTGCCTGCACCCCAGGGTGGCACGTAGGGAGTGCAGCTTCTCAGCCTGATTTTTGTATGGTTATGTAGTTTCCATCTAGTTCTTCATGGCTCACTTGCAGTTTCAAACAGAGGAGAAGGAAACACCCCCGGGCACTCACGCTTATTCCCAGGGCTGTGTTGCAATGCATGCTGCCACTGCTAGGCCTGACAGTAACAATCTTTTCCTCTGGTCAGCAAGGGAAACCCAGGAAAAAAACACTGAATTAAGTATCTTAAGACATTGATGTTCCCCACAGAATTTGAGTGCCAACTCACTGCATGCTTGGCATTCCTCCAAGCCACTTTAAATCACATGCAGGCTGTGTGGCACAGCTGGAGCTGTGCCTGCTGCACCATGCTGCTCTCCATCCCTCTCCCTGTCCCATCCCAGCACACCCATGGGGTGCACACCCCCTCACATGTCACTCTTTTCATACCTATTTCTATTTCTGCATTTTGGCTGTGCATTTTGTAAGCATTTTGTACTCTTGGGACTGTATCAGTAAGTTGGGCATCTGCTGTGTTGTTCCAAGCGTAGTTCAAACCTATGAAACCACTATACTTTGTTGTTCCACACTGTCTTTAAAATTGGTTAAACCAGGTTTAAAATACTTGCGGATGTGCTGCCTTTACAACAGCTGTAGACACTGCAATTACAGACATTTGTAAAATACACAGATGAAGAAATGAAAAGAATGCCATGTTTGGTTACCTTGTGCAAGGACTAACTGGCAGTTTAATCTTAAATCAGATTATGTCTAACATTGCCATGAAAACGTTTTCTACTTTTTCCACCTATACTAGCTGTTGTAATAAAACAGATCAGCTTTATTTTCACCCGGCCTGTGTTATTTTATAGTTTATCAGTCTTTTAATTATATAAGACATAATGCATGCAAAATTAAACTCTTCAGAACTTGCTCTTCACAGTGTTAGCAACTCAAGTTTATATTTCTCTAGATGTACCACTTTACAGCACAGCAGCACACAGCAGCTCACAGTACACAGTCCATTGCCTTACCAGCAGATGACTTCAACAATGCCTGCAAATTTATCCTTTTCTTGAGAATCAAGCTGCAAATGTTAAGACTACATGGAGTTCTCCTGAATTGGCCCTGCCACATTCAAGTAAGCATGAAGTGCACCAAGTAAAATACCCTCTGAAAGAATGAGAAAATGGAAAAGCTGTGACAATGACATTAGTACCATAGATAACAAAAGGAGACAAAGAGAGTGTGGCCAAAACAATAAGAAGTGCAAAGCCAAGAAGAAGACACATTAATGCTCGGTAACTGGATTCATATTTTTTAGTTATTGTATTTTCTATTTCTATTTGAGAGGAATTTTCATCTTTGAACTTTATTTAAAAAGGAATGTTCAAGATTCACATTATTTTTGAAAACTGTTATGCATAGAAACACAGAATATCCTAGGTTGGTAGTGACTCACTAGGATCACCAAGTGCAGGTCCTGGCCCTGCACAGGACAGCCCCAAGAATGAGAGTGCTCTCAGGCATAAGGTGTGATTCTTGGGGCTGTCCTGTGCAGGGCCAGGAGCTGGACTTGATGAGCCTAGTGGGCCCCTTCCAACTCTGAATATTCTGTGATTCTGTGTGATTCTGTGAAAGCACAGGGAAAATTGCTGTGGAAAACAATGAGTTGGTAGGTGTTTCACAGCATCTGCTGGGAAGTGCTGCAACAGTGTCCTTGGCCAGGAATTAAGGCTGTAGTTACCAAGGGACAGAGTTCACTCATTGGGTGTGCTGGAGTCCTTCCTGGGTGTGGATATGCGTGCCCCAGGGAGTATGGGAGAGTTCCTATTTGTTTATCTCTGTTACACTTATCTCCAATTACTTAAGAAATTGGCAGCACTGTGCAAGTCTCATACTCTTCTCATTTATCTGTTACATAGTAACAGTGCTTCATCTCTTAGGATCTGAAGGGAGCCTGCTGTTCTTTTGGTATTAGCAGTTGATAACTTCCAATAGCTAGGTTTCCAGATGGGGGGAAAAAGACCCACAGGATTTTAACCATGAAGATTTAAGGAATGTTTGCTTCTTTCAGGCATTGACTTGTAGAATATGTCAAGTTGGAAGGAGCCCATAAAGATCATCAAGTCCAGTGCCTGTGCTTTTTCTGTCGGTGTGATCATTCTCTAGGATTGTGTAAACAGTGTAAAATCAAGCTAAGGTGGTGGTTAAATTTCTGAGATTGTAGATCTCTTTCATTCTTCATACCTTGTGTTAGAGTGCATTGGTGGGAGGTGACAGGTGAAGAAGTGTATGTATAGGCCTTATTATAGCTCAGAATTAAATATCCAAAAACTACATGTGTAGTAAAGAAGAAAAAACCCCCACTATGTTTTCTTCATTCTTTCGAGTAACGTTGATACTTTGTCCGGTGTTCTTTTTTCTAAAGCAGAAATGCAACACTAAAGAAATTTTTTTCTTCAGTAAATTAACACATTCCTGGTTTAGCAGGTGAGAATTGAAGACACTGCTTGTTGCTGTCCATTGATGCTCACAGAATTGTAGACCGTGCACTTACATTCCACAGCATCGTGGTGGCTGAGTGAACATTACATAGAATAAAGGTAATGCCACAACCAATTTTAGTTTTGTTTTTTAGTACGTTGTAAAGATAGAAAGTTATTTTAAAAACTAAGGTTTTATGAGTAATATTTCATCTGACAATGATAAGAGTTTAAAGAGAAACTGTTTCAAAATAATGTGCTTAAAGTGTTTTTGGAAAATATTTACTGGCTTCATTTGATTTGAAAAACTCACTATCCATGATGCATTAATTTTACTACCATATTTTTAATGAGAATGTAAAATAGATGTCTGAAAATCATTAGCAGAGCAAGATTGTAGCATAGAAAAAAATCACTTTTAAAAGTTGTCATATTTTTGTTACTTATCCTGTTTTGAAACCAGCTCATCCTTTATAATACATAAAGGACACGTTGAAATCTGAAGAATTATGAGTGACTAGAGTATATCTTCCATAACAACAACCTAATTTAAAGTTATATCAGGTCTTGCTTTCATTTGTAAAACGTTCAGATTTTTCTAGTTTGGCATTGCTGAATAAAAATGACACAGAGATTAAGTTAATTTCTGAAGCATGGCCATTGCTTTTTTGTTTTATCAAAATATGTTTGTTTGATTGTCTAGATTCTGAAACTTTATGCATGGGTACCTGCCTATCAAAGGAAGGTCATGAGCACTGGAAAACATGAAGTGGATGTTTTGAAGTCAGCTGGCTATCTGAAAACTTACTCTATGCTGATGTTGTCATGTATTCCTTTTATGGTGGATTTATAAAAATACGAATGTGTGCAGGACTGTTTCTCATGTTCCCTATTGCTTTAGTAGCTGACTGGCTCACAAATGTTGCCTCACAGTATCTCAAAACATTAAATTTCTCAACACAATATATCTGAATTCTCAGGATCTATTAGTATGTGGATGATTGGAGAAGAAGGAGAGAGATTATTAATTGATCAGACTTTTAAAGACCTCTGTTAGAAAGTCAGAAACCAAATCCAGAGCTTCTGAATCTCATGAAACTGTTTTTATCATGCTGTTTCTATCTAGTAGAAATAACTACCTTCTTTATACTCCTCCTTTTTTTATGTTTTAAGGAAATGCATTTTCTATCTATATTTTTTAGCTATCCCTTCTCAAATGCTAAATGTCTAAATACATGAAAAAAAAAAAAACAAACCCAAAATATGAACCAAATTCATCCTAGCCTTGTTTCGGTGGATTTCTGTAAGGAATGCATTCAGATCTTTGGATCTTTAAATCTGTGTTAAATTTCATTGGGAAGTAAATTAAGACTTTGGAGCCTTGGGAATGACTGGCTAAAGGATCAGGAGCACAAGCAGTGTTCTTTATCCTTCCAGCTGCAGGGAGTGGTGAGAGGAGAAACAGAACAGGATGAGCAAGCAGATTGATACCTGGCTCCAAGCCTGGTGTCACCAGCCAATTTTTGATTTTTTGGATCATGACAGCAGGCCTGCTGGCAACAGATGGGGTATACTTGTCTCAAAGGGGAAAGGGATCTTGGTGTAGGAGTCACCAGGGCTCATTGAGAGGGCTTTAAACTAGATTTGAAGGGGTAAGGGGATAAAACCAGGCTCAATGGAGATCAGCCTGGGGGCAACACGCCAGTTGGGGACTTCAACTTACCAGATGTCTGCTGGAAATGCAATACAGCAGAGAGGATACAGTCTAGGAGATTCCCAGAGTGTGTGAAAGATAACTTTCTGACACAGCTAGTAAAGGAGCCAGCTAGGGAAGGTGTCTGCTGTACCTGCTGTTTGTGAACAGAGAAGGGCTTGTGGGTGATGTAACAGTGAGAGGCATCTTGGGCACAGGAATGATGCTGATAAGAGTTTTCTGTTCTCAGAGAAGAAGGGGTTTAGCAGAACTGCTGCCTTGGACTTCCAGAGGGCAAATTTTGGCCTGTTTAGGAGCCTGGTTGAGAGAATCCCTTGGGAGAGAGTCCTGAAGTGCAGGTAAGTCCAGGAAGGGTGGAAGTTCTTCAAGAAGGAACTCCTAAAGGTGCAGGAGCAGTCTGTCCCCATGTGTCAAAAGATGAGCTGGCAGGGAAGAAGAAAGCCTAGTGAAACAGAGAGCTTTGGCTGGAACTCGGGGAGGGGGGGAAATAAGAGAGCGTATGACCTTTGGAAGAAGGGTTAGGCAACTTAAGAGGACTACAGGGGTGTCATGCTGTTAGACAATGTATTGCACCTTCCTCTTCCGCGTTTTGAATTTAATCCAGAAAGTACTGCAATATCTAGCAATAGGAAGCTGTTTCAGTGGATAAAAACTTAACTGTCTCAAGCTATTTTCTTACAAAATCATCAAAACATGTTATTGATGGAAGTTGTATAGACCCTATCCAAGATCATTAGGAGGCCATTCCTCAAAAACTGTTCCTGCAGTGCAACTAGTTATTAGACCTAAACCTGTATTTTTTCCTTCAACGGTATATTGCATGTCAGAATCAAATGTTATTGTCAAAACTGGTTAATACATTAATTTCACATTCTCAGAGGTATATAGACTTAAACTGAATGTTATTTTCTACTTTTGTATTGCTTTGGCCTTAATTGGAACCTCTAATATACAGATAAGTGTTATTTAGTACAACTTTTAATACTTCCCAATCTCATCATAACTAGATTGTTGCAATGCACTAGTGATTACTTCAAATACAGTGACTGCAGATGGTTGTATTCTCTAGAATAAACCCAAGAGTGCTTGTGTAATACACTAAAAGACGAGCTGGTTTGTTTTTCACTCAAACCTCTAGTTCTTGGTAGCTGTTATGAAGTGGGTTTGAAAAAGCTTCACCATGTACACTAAGAGATTAGCAATATTTCAGTACACTTCTTAAGTCATTAACAGGAAAACACAAGGATTTGGATTTTAATTCCTGGCCTCCTTTTCAGTCTGATATGCTTTACATAGGCCAAATAGCATTAGTTAGGAAAATAGCAAGAGCTGTCTCTTTTTCACTTAACACACTTTTGAGCCATGGAGGGTTGGAACTAGATGATCTCTAAGGTCCCTTCTAACCCAGGTCATTCCATGATGTTTCTATGATGATATCTGTCTGCAGAAGCATCCTGTGCTTGAAGATGATAAATTTGGCAGACCAAATAGATATCTCCATTACAAATTTGTTCTTTATTGCTAGCTTACTTTACCTAGGGAAAAGTGCAATAATGGATCACAATATGAGCCATATACGGTTTCCTTTCAACATTTCATAAAAATACTGTGCACTTGCTGATGATCCTGAAGTACTTTCCAATATCTGGAGCATTTATGTTGATGCAAATTACAATAGCTATTTGGCAGTCTGAAAGCAGACATGGAGTGCTCAGAGGAACACCGAGACCAGTGTTTTTCTAATCATTGGTTCATGTGATGTGCCAACATTTTATATCCATTTTTAAAACTGAATTCAGTGTTCATTTTTCATATAGAATGTGTAGCATTGAAAGTTACACTCTCTATCATAAACCTTTCTGTTTCAAGTTGGATTTGTTGGAGGAACAGGAGTTGGTAAATCAACACTCACAAATTGCTTGTTTAGAATTCTGGAGGGATCTCAAGGCAAAAGAATTATTGGTGGAATTGAAATATGAACTATTGGACTCCATGACCTATGTGGAATCTTAACATTATTCCACAGGTGAGATGTGTTTTAGTGATAACTATTTATTATTTTTTTTTGTCTAACACAAGGAATCCAGTTTTTGAGAGAAATTACAACCCCAAAGTCCACAGGCTGCCATGAGACTGAGGCATAAAACTCCAGTAGAATTTTGGCAATTATATGGAAGAAGCCTCAAAACAGGGAGACCACAAGTATGATATTAGGTTTTGTTATGCCATGTTTAGTTGAACAGTCTTAGCTAGAATAACACATGGCCATGTGGAGCTGGGATCAGCTGCCCCAGGGAGGCTCTCACAGCTGACCGGGGGTGGGACCGAGCTCCTTGGAGGGAGATTTAAACTGCCCCAGGGAGCACAATGCCCCAGAGCTGCGAGCAGGAGTGGGCACACTGTGCAGGTAGTGGGTGCAGGTAGGGCACAGTCACCCCCTGCTTGCTTTGCTTTCTTTGTTTTTGCTTTCTTTTATTTGTTTTGTTTGTTGGACATTTTTTGCTTTTTTTTTTTTTGTTTGTTTGTTTGTTTGTGTTTTTTTGCCCGCAGCACACCTAGACCCAGCAATGGTATCTACATGAGCAAAAACTGTTGCTGCTGCTACCAGGAGGAATATTCTAACCCGGACAGAACCCTCTGTGCAGGACAGAGCTGTCCAGGTCACTGAACACTGAGTGCCTCGGTCTGGCATTAGTCTCTGAGGACAGTGTGAGTCACACCTGCATAGGAAGTGAGCAGGTAAGTGATTTGCTGTGCCTGGGGGCAGAGCTCAAGGAAGAAGTAGAGAGATTAAGAAGCATTAGGGAGAGTGAAAGGGGAATAAACTGGTGGAGTCACACCCATTGAGCCCAAAAGAAGTCCAGCAGGAGATGGTGAAGCCCTGCCCCTCCTGCCATCAGGCAGAGGGAGCAAACCAAGTAGAGGACCCAGAGAGTCAGGCAGAGGACAGTCAAAAGTAAGATCCATCTGGAGGATCTCCAGTATGCAGCCTATCTTCTAGACTCATTACTACCACAGCTACAAAAGGAGTGTAATTGTATTAGGCAACTCCATTTTGGAGGGAACTGAAGGCCCTATATGTGACTGGACCCATCCCACAGGGAAGTG
>NW_008651966.1:0-3977 GCF_000695815.1 Acanthisitta chloris
CTTGGGCAAGAACCTGCAAAACCTCAGGACATGGTGCTGTGCAGGAGATAACGCATAAGGACATTATATTTAGAGCTTTAAGCATCATTCCCACTTCTGTTGTCTTGTCTCTCTCTTTCCTGTCCTGTGTCTCCAGAGCAGCCTGGTGGGGACTTGTTGCCCTCTCTCCCTCCACAGGGCAGGCAGATGGCCACCCTACAGGTGCCCCTCTGCTTCTCAGTGGCTGCTCCTGGTGCCCTCTGTGAGCCACCTCCTTTTCTTCTTTAAATACATTAAATCTGTTGTGCATTAAAGCCTTGCTCTGTGTCCACCTTCCTTCTGTGGCCATTATTCCAATCTGCTCAGCGGAAAAGGTGGAGGAAGCAGAGGGTGGGACTCTCTGTAGTGGATTTGGCTTTGTGTTTTTTCCTGTGGAAGCTGTAAAAAACACCCCTGTTTACTTGATAGCCAAAGTCCATCAGGGAGACCATGGCTTGAAAGGATCACAGCAATTGGGATGGGCCACAACACTGCCTGGGAACAGCCCACAACTTATATCTTCCTTCTCCTCCCCTCCATTTCTCAGTCTGTTGTCTGTGCCCAGCACAGATGGTCAAATGCAGATGAGATGTGTACACTTCATCATCTGAGGGACATACAGTCTCTCAGCACAGGCAGGGCCCAGCTGTGGAGATAGCACAACACAGTACAGAGCTAGAGCAGGAAAGAGGGCAAGAAGAGTCATGGACTGTTGACCAAAGGCCAATGATATATAGTGGAATCAGGACCACCAACGACCCCTAAAGCCCTCTGACCCTCTTCCTGAATGGTATAGAACAACACACTGCCTATGATAACCAATTTGCATAAAAAGGGAGAAACTTATCTCCAGTGCAGGGAAAGCCCAGGCAGTTGCCCCAGGACTCCACTCCATCAGCTGGATCAATGCTGTAGCCAGGACTGGTGATCTTTCTTTTCTTTCTTTCTTTTCTCTCTCTTTCTTTCTTTCTTTCTTTCTTTCTTTCTTTCTTTCTTTCTTTCTTTCTTTCTTTCTTTCTTTCTTTCTTTCTTTCTTTCTTTCTTTCTTTCTTTCTTTCTTTCTTTCTTTCTTTCTTTCTTTCTTTCTTTCTTTCTTTCTTTCTTTCTTTCTTTCTTTCTTTCTTTCTTTCTTTCTTTCTTTCTTTCTTTCTTTCTTTCTTTCTTTCTTTCTTTCTTTCTTTCTTTCTTTCTTTCTTTCTTTCTTTCTTTCTTTCTTTCTTTCTTTCTTTCTTTCTTTCTTTCTTTCTTTCTTTCTTTCTTTCTTTCTTTCTTTCTTTCTTTCTTTCTTTCTTTCTTTCTTTCTTTCTTTCTGCCTCTTTAATCTCTCTCTTCTCTTTCACTCTGCCCAGGATACACAATCCACCACCATGTGTTTGTAGTAGAAGACAAGGGACTAACTTATAACTGATTTTCATGCCAAGTGTGCAATTGACTAATAAAACCTAAGTTTTTCTTGCCCCTCTGACTCTTGTTGTTCCTTTCAACCACATATGTCTAAGAATCTTGGGTGGTCCTTTCCCCCTTAAGTATGGAATTCCACATTTTTAACAGCATCACAGACAATCTGAAGGGTTCCATGCAGGATAACATCACTCTGCCTGTGCACTCTGGACAGGGAGTGCTGGGAAGTGATCCACTGGCTGTTAACAGCTGGTAGGGATCTGAGCAGCTGCAAGCCATAACCGTCATGGGAATGTCAGTTCTTTGGTGCTCCCCAATTTTGGAAAAACTGAGAGGATATGATGCCTCCCAGACTCCCCCAGGTACAGGATTGGCAAATGGAAACTCCTATCAGTTGTTAAACTGACAAATGTAATGTTAGAGGAACAAAAAGTAGGAAAGGGAAAAGGGAAAGCTGTTTTGTGTGCAATTTAGGGAGTGGCTTTAACAACTGCCAAAAAGGAGAGGTGTGCCAATAAATGAATCATAAAATAGAATCATCAAGGTTGGAAGAGACCTTTAAGATCAACAAGTCCAATACTTAACCTGTCACTGCTGTAACCCCTAAACCCTAAACCATATCCTCCAGCACCAAGACTAGACACCTCTTATACACCTCCAGGACTACTGACTCTACTGTCTCCCTGGGCAATATTCCAGTGCCTGAACACCCTCACAGGGAAAATTATTTTTAATAGCTCCTCTGCCTCTCTCCTGTCTCAGCTCAAGGCCATTCTCTCCAATCCTCTCCTGCAGCCATGGCAGGACAGACATCCCTCACCTCTCTCCAGCCCTTGTTAGGCAGTTATCGACAGCAATAAGGTCACCCCTGAGCCTCTTCCCAGCTCCCTCAGCCATTCCTCCTGCAATGTGTTCTAGCCCTTTTCAGCCCTTGCTGCCCTTGACTGGACTCCCTCCAGTGCCTCAATGGCCTTTTTAAAGTGAGGGGCCCAAACCTGAACACAGCACTGAGGTGTCACCTCACCAAAACGAGTAGAGATCTCTGCAGGGTTTGGTGAGTGGGTGGAAGGATCAGTTAGGTGAGGAGAGGCAGAACAAGAGAAGGCATTGCTTGCTGCAGAGCATGATCAGGAAATGGAAAAGATCCTGCAGGCAGAGGCATTTCTGGTTGCTGAGTGCAATCATGTTGGGAGACTTCAGGCAGAGCTTTGGGATGCATGTGAGAGAGAATCTCACAGGAGGAATTGCAGGATGTAGAATCTGGACCATTTGCAGAAACATGGTCTTGTAGTTGTCTTCTTTTGACTGAATAAAGGAGTTGGAAGAATGTGGAAACATCTATTATTCTCATAAACAGCAAGATGTAATGTTTGCATCACATGTGATGAGAAGGAAGGGACATTACAACCCCTCATTATCTGAAACCACAGTAGACAGTCAGGTGCAGCAAAATACTACAAAAGCAGTGCTGATAGTTTATTAGCTGTGGAATCACCCAGGGGTTATTTGTAAGAACAGGTTATGAGTAAAAAGAGGAAATGGCTGGAGAAGGGGCCATACAGAGGCAGGGCAGCTCAGGTGTGGGACAAACATCCTTCTTGTTGTGTCTCCTGGAGATAAGCAAAACAGAGTACAACATGAGCACAGGAGTGAGGGTGAGAAGTGAGCAGGGACTGTTGGCCAAAGGCTGACCCAGCAGCAGTGGGCACAGGTTTTATCAAAGACTTCAGCCAGGAAGAACTTAATACACAGATTATATGCATCCACACATAGGAGAAATGTTGGGAATGAATAGTGAAGCCAAAAGTCATTTACACAGACCCAGCCCAAAGTCATTTACCACTGCATTGGCCTAAGTAGGTTGATACCAATCCTAACTTGTGAACTATGTCAGGCTGCATGTTTGGACAACAGCAGGGCCCTGCACATGCTGAGGGACTGGAGGAGGTACAGATCTCATCTGCCTGTGCTCCTGTGTGCTGGCCATGGACCCTAGCCTGGGTAATAGAAGGGAGGAGAAGGGAGAGATGAGGCTCTGGACTGGCTCCAAGCACTGTTGTATCCCATTCCCATGGCTGCAGATGTGGTGCTCTGGTCTCCCCGATGCTCATTAGCTGGGCAGTATCTGGAGATGTCTTCATCATCTCCAAGGGAAACGGCACTATAGGGAGTCCCAGTGTCTGCTCTTTCTAAGGTTTCCCCTGAGCAGACTGAAAGAGTTGCCACAGAAGGAAGAAGGACTTGGAGGCTCAGGCTTGGATGCAAAACAGCTTTATTGAGTCTAAAGCAGAGAAGGAGGTGGATCACAGAGAGCACCAAGAGCAGTCACTAAGACGTAGTGGAGCTCCTGCAGGGTGTCCATCTTCTTGGCCTGTGGAGGGAGGGAGGGCAAGAGGTCCCCACCAGGCTGATCTGAGGAGACACAGATAGCACAGGAAAGAGAGAGAAGGAGAGAGAAGAAGAAAAACACAAGTAGTCTGAAGCTCTAAATGCAGTGTCCTGAAGCTCTATATTCTGCACAGCACCATGTCCTGAGGTCTTGCAGGTTCTTGCCCAAG
>NW_008651967.1:0-1933 GCF_000695815.1 Acanthisitta chloris
CTCCGCAGCCCCATCCCCCACTGCAGCTCCCATAGCCTCCTCTCCCTCCCATTAACGCTGCGAGGGGAGGACAGGAGCTCGGGTGGGTTTTGCTCAGGCTTTACTCTCTGCTCTCCCCCTCCAGCAGCAGCTCCTCAGCCTTGCAGGAGTGCCAGGCGTGCATCTGGCTGTGCCAGCACATCTATGGATGTCCCTGAGCTCCGAGCTCCACAGCCCTGCAAGGGAAAGGGAAAAAAAAAAAAAAACCCACCCCTGTTCCCCCTCGTTTTGCTTATTCATGACGAGCGGTTGGTAATGTGCTGCTCGGAACGTGCGATCGCTTGTTTTAGAAGCATCTGTGCCTTAAGAATAAGGTTTTGTCTCCTTGAATGTGGCTCTTCATAATCATCGCTCCAAGTGCTCCATTTTTGTCCTTAAAGTTCTATTTTATTACCTCTTCTGGAGCGGTGGAGGTCGGTTTAACCCTTTAGGGATGAAAATCAGCAGCTGCTTTAGGGAAAGGTTGCCTTTTTCTTTACTAATTCGGGGTTATAACAACATTTTATTGAGGATTTCTCTTTTCCCTAGCCCAGTCCTGCTGCATGCTGAAGGAAGTGTGTGCTTCAGCACTGATTAAAGTCATGTATGAGTTAATGAGAAGCTTGCAGAGTATGTGAAGCAAGAGAAAATCTTTAACCAGCTCTGCTGTTCCTTCCACATACCACAAACTTGCACGCTGTAACCAGAAGGTGGATTGAATACGTGTGAAATGCTGCAGTAGGAGACTCTTAAATCGCATCACAGGTGGATGCTCACTCACTCAGGGTGCTCTCATTTCCAACCACCTTAAAGTTGGGTGGGTTTGGGGTCGTTTTTTAAGTATTTTGAGGTGATTTCCACACACGTTGAAATCCTTTGGATGAAAGATGCTACAATCTTACAGAGGGATATTTTCTGCTTCCCTCTTGGCTAGCTGCTCCCTGGGTTAGTGTGTTGGTAACATCTAAGGGACCCTGGACTCAGTGCTGGTGAGGCCTCACCTTGAATCCTGTGCTCAGTTCTGGGCTCTCAGCTCAGGAGGGACATTGAGGGGCTGCAGCATGTCCAGAGAAAAGCAACGAGGCTGGGGAAGGGACTGGAGCACAAGTGCCATGAGGAGAGGCTGAGGGAGCTGGGGGTGTTCAGCCTGGAGAAGAGGAGGCTCAGGGGAGACCTTAGCACCCTCTGCAACTCACTGACAGGAGGTTGGAGTCAGGTGGGGGCTGGTCTCTTCTCCCAGGCAACCAGCAGCAGGACAAGAGGGCACAGACTCAAGCTCTGCCAGGGAAGGGTTAGGTTGGATATTAGGAAGAGCTTTTTTACAGAGAGAGTGCTCAGGCATTGGAATGTGCTGCCCAGGGAGGTGGTGGATTCACCATCCCTGGAGGTTTTGAAGGTGAGACTGGATGTGGCACTTAGTGCCATGGTCTAGTGACCACGGTAGGGTTGGACTTGATGATCTTGGAGGTCTTTTCCAACCTGGTTGATTCTAGGATTCTATGACTCAGGTGCTGGAGGAACCTGCAGTGGTGTCCCCATTCCAGTTGTGGGACTTCTAATTTAGGAAACATATTGGCATGAGGAATAAGATCAAGGCTGAATCCTGCTTGCATTTAAGTCCGAACACAAAATATGCCTGGGAAGGATTCCCCAGGGAACACTGAGAGTAATTAAATAAGAATAAAACCTTTCACTTCAGCCCCTCCTTCCCCTTCCCACACAGAGGAGTCAGCGCTGGTTCCATCCCACCATTTCCATTGTGTGTCCTGATAGACCTTAATCTTGTCTTGCCTCTGAAATCCTCCAATGACATATCATTTCTGTGGTTTGGGGGCATTTCTAGACCATCCTTGGACAGAAGTCACCTCACTCTGTCCCAGAAGGAGCCACTGAGCAGTTGTTCACTCAACCCCTC
>NW_008651967.1:1974-9554 GCF_000695815.1 Acanthisitta chloris
CCTGGTAATTTTCATCCTTAACTGCTGAATTCCCTTTTCTTTACATTAAGTAAATATTTATTAGTACCAGTTAGGGTTGGGGGTTTTTTTCATCTCTTTAAAAGAACAGAGCTTTGTCACCAAGACAATCACCTCGTACTGAGGAGGTGACATGAAAAAGAAGTGAAGGAGAGTTGTCTTGTGCTGGGAAATGCTGTTTTTGGAAACAATACTACAGGAAATGGAAATGAAAAATATGTTTTATGCTGGTGGGAACTTGTAATGAGGCTAAGAGAGGATTTGATGTCTCAGAAAAGCAATGATTACAAAGGGAAAAGAGGGACTTTATCATCCATTTGTAGAAGTTCTCGGGCTGAATATCCTTTTGGGGAGCTGAAATTTGGCTCAAGTCCGTTCAGGAACATCTGTTGAATGGAATTTTAAAAAGGCTCAGATTATAATCTTAGTTTCTGTTGGCTGTTTGAGATGATAAAATAAAACCCAAGAAATGTGTGTTCGGGGGTTTGGTTTGTTAATAATGAGCTGTGTGACTGCTCAGGAGTCTCTGCTGCTGCTTCCATGGATCTATATGTGTCTCCACACATCTTTCCCCGCAGTATAGCAAACGCAGTCTCTACCCCTGTCTGTGGCTGTTTGATTCCATTTTACCACTCCTAGCAAGCTCTGAAGTTTTATATTTCGGTCAGAGGAGCTCTTGGATCTTGGCATCTCTGACATTTTTTGCACCAGGAGCAGAGTGATGTGATGGAAGGAGATCCCCAGGACTGATTCACACCCTGCACTCCTGTGCTCTTCCAGGGCTGGGAAACACAGCCCCTCTGTGCCCACTGGCTCTGGGTAGCTCCACTTCAGCCTCTGTTTCTGCAGCTCTGGTGACCTCCTGTTATTCAGGGAGGTCTTCCCTGCAATTTTCCCTCCTATTATTTTGCCTCTTTTCACAGCCTGATGTTTTTTTGCTGTTGTTTTCTATTCCAAGCGAGGATGCTGCGAGTGCTTCAGCTCGAAATTTAGGTCATCTCCGATGGAAGAAGGAAGACCTAAAAAGTAAAAATAAGATTTCAATGTGCCTTTAAAAGTGACAACTCTTAAGGAAAAAACTGTACAAGCCTCACCTGTGTTTTGTGGCAGTGTGGAATGGAGAGATCCTCTCCTGATTCCAGGCAGAGCTGAGTGTGACTGTGGTTTCTTTCCCCTGTGCTTTCCTGGGCTCTCATTTTCACACCTGATTTGAGCTTTAATCACTCAAATTATTCATAGATTTGCCCTGGAAAAAAGAGAGAGTGACCTCTTCCCACCTGGAGTGGATGGATTTGCCATTGAAATGGTAAATGGATGACTTAATAATAATCATAATAACTTTTAATTCTGTGATTTCCTTGCAGTTCAAGAATTCTGCACGTGGCCTTTTCTGAACTGAAGTTATACCACAGAGATTTACTTCTTGCCAGTTACCTCTTAGCATTTGGCTCCTGTGCACCAAGTGCTGATGATCCCTGAACTGCTGAGTGGTTGAAGCACATGTGCCAGGCCTGAAAGTTGTAGTTGTATTTCTTTTCCTCTGGTTATATACAATGTCTTTCATGACAAAGAACCCCCAAACAATCAACAGCCAGCAAAGTGCTGCCCATTGGGGGTTGTGTGTTCACATGGATCACAGCTCAGCTGTCCCTCAGCCCAAGGGTGTCTGAGGAGACAGAGACCTACTGCTCCTCAGCTCCTGTGGGCGCTGAGAGCTGGGATGAGAGACCGTGGAATCTTAGAATCATGGGATTTAGGGGTTGCAATGGATTTACAGATCATCTAGTCCCAACACTCCCTGCCCTGGGCAGGGACACCTCCTCACTAGATCAGGTTGCTCAAGGCTCATCCAGCCTGGCCTTGAACACTGCCAGGGTCACTCCCAAGTCTTTCTCCTCACTGCTGGTTTCAATTCCTTCCCCACCCAACCTGTAGCTGTGCCTGGGATTGCCACGACCCAGATGTAGGACCTTGCACTTCATTTGGTTAAACTCCATGAGGTTTGCATTGACCTCTCAAGTCTGTTAAGATATCTGTTGCTCTTGCTTTTCTGTTCCCTCAGTGGCTTAATTTCAGTTATTCAGGAACTTGTGAATCTGTTTGGTTTGTTTCCTGCTCTTCCCAGCAGCTCTCTGCAGTTTTATATGTATTAAACGTGCTAAGCTTCATCTGGCCTAGATGTACAATAAATACCTTAGTCAACGCGGTTAAGTCCAGTTTCCTCTATTCACTCAGAAGAGATTTGTTCCTTATCTGAATTGTTCCTCCATTCAGAAGGAGAGAAGCCTTGCCTAGCCACAGCTCACCTCATAAATCACCCAGACAAATGGAACTTGGGGCAGAAGACACAAAATGAGAAGAGTTGTGGTTTAGGCTCCATGAAGTTTGCAGAGTTGTGCTGTGGAAATGTGCTGCTGTGACACAGAGAGTTCCCTGTCCCCAGATGTGTCCTAGGATGGAGGGAGCACCACGGGGTAACTTCCACGGGCTCAGCAGCCACGTGGAGTGTTTGGGTGGTCATTCCATATTTCTTTATGCTGCCATTTCCTCTCTGTTGTGTTTTTTCTGTTGCTCAGAATGCACTGAGAGTTGCCTCCAGCTTCAGGCAGGTCGTTGGGCAGTTTGGCATCTGCTCTCTCAGTTCACAGAATGAGGTACGTTACTTCCTGACACTGATGCAATAATTCTCTGCAGCTGCATGGAAGAGACACCTCAGAAATCAGCAGCTCCTCAGCTTCCCAGGTTTTATTTACCAAATTTAACCTTTGGTGAGTAGGAGACACATTAGGAAAACCCATGGCCCAGCCAATTCCTGAGACTTGTCAACCAAACTCTGCACCTTTCCCATCTACTGCTCAATATCCCTCTCATCTTCCTGCAGTTTCAGGCTTTGCTGTTGGAGATGTGTAAAGACATCTTTAAAGGGCAATATTTTGGGTGTAGAGAAGGAAACTGCTCTTCACCTTATGAGTACTAGTTGAAACACCTTGTCACTAGTTCCTCTTTCCTCTTGATTGGTAGAATATTCACTGGGATTCATTCTAATGACTTCATGAGTTAGTGATATATTTCACTGGTTAGAGCAAATCCTTCTGGAAAAGAGGAAGCCACTAATTTTGGGGTTTCTTTGGTAGTTTCTCACAACTATTGGACATAGCAATGTTTGGAATAGTTACCATATTCCAAGATTGGTCTGTTATTGATAACTGTTTAATCAAAAGATAGAAAGACCTTCTTGGACTTCACCAGACTTTGATATGGTACAATCTGCTCACTAGTTTATCAAGTTTTGTCATGGAAGATGTGGCTGCAGCCAACAATCTGTGCAGCCCCAGCAGCTCAGAGGACCTGGAGTGCAGGTTCTGTACCAAAGCAGAGGCTGCATCTCCTCCTAACCCCAGAGTCACCCTGTGAATGTTCCTGGTGGTGAGAACTCTCCTGGTGAGTTCCCAAGCTCCTCTGTGTTTGGGCTCCTAATTGAAACAATTCATCCCATTTTTGTTCAGAACAAGATTATCTCCTAATATTAACTCCTTTATAATGTCTTCATTGCTTATAACTTTGACATGGTTGGGGGCTGAGGAGATTCTGTTTGATTCTGAGTGTTTGATGAACATATTTGTTGACACCTGCAAACTCAGGCCTTGTTTCCTCCACTCCTTCCATATTCGGTCTAAGGACCCTTCACAACTGACTTTTTTTGGTTTTTTTTTCATAGAATCAACTGGGTTGGAAAAGACCTCCAAGATCATTCAGTCCAACCCTACCGTGGTCACTAGACCATGGCACTAAGTGCCACATCCAGTCTCATCTTGAAAAACTCCAGAGATGGTGAATCCACCACATCCCTGGGCAGCACATTCCAATGCCTGAGCATTCTCTCCCTAAAAAATCTCTTCCTGATATCCAACCTAACCCTTCCCTGGCAGAGCTTGAGTCTGTGCCCTCTTGTCCTGCTGCTGGTTGCCTGGGAGAAGAGACCAACCCCCACCTGACTCCAACCTCCTGTCAGGGAGTTGCAGAGGGTGCTAAGGTCTCCCCTGAGCCTCCTCTTCTCCAGGCTGAACACCCCCAGCTCCTTTGACTCCCCTAGTCAGGACAGGTCATTCCTTCTGCTAGATTAGAGCTTCTTGTTGGTGTTTTGTCATTTCTGAGCATGGCAAGCCTGATATCTTTGAGCTCAGTTGTTGCTTCATCTCCTCAGCTCTCCCCTGGGTCTCGCGGGCGCTTTCAGTTCTGCCTTACGTTCTCTGATTTGGTGAGGCTCCTGCTATTTACATTTCTTCACATATATCCTCTTCCTACCATCTGCTACCTTATGTTTTGCTCCTCTCTGCGACGTAGTGACCATATTTCATGCAACGTTGTTCTACACGGTTTTCTTAAAGCTTAATTAAAAGGTTCTGAAAGAACAAAGCGAATTAGAATTCCCCTGTTCTGTGCAGACGCTTAACTGAGGAGGGAACGACTCGACAAAGACCTTCAGATGCCTCGAATGAGTTAGTAATCAGGATTTTGTACATCGTTGATCCAAAGGGTTTATTATCAAATCAATTAGGAGAATTTTATTACTAACAGAAGTTAAGGTTATTATTAAAGAGTTCTGTCTTCTCCAGATACTCCTTTTCCCCTGGAATTCAGCAGCTCTGAGCTGTATTTACTTTGGAGTGAGTGTGTGGCTGTGCCTTGTTAGATGAAAGCTGCACTACTAAAACTGTTTTACTGAACTTAGCTCCTGACCTGCCTCCTGAGGCCACAGCCTCAAAGGGATGGTACATCAATGTGCTTCGTTTGATCTAATTACAGCTGTTTAACCAGCCTGAGCACAAGTGCACTCACCCCACTTTGTTATGCTGATTCCAGGTATTCTCACCGTTAATCTGCTGCTCAGTGCTTGGGTTTGTCTTGTATGAATTCTCCTCTCAGGATGTTCGGAGCAGTTATCCCACGGAGTGCTTTTCTGCCACTCAGCTGTGTGTTATTTTTCACAACGTGCTGACAGGGAATCCTCAGGAATTTGGGAACTCTCCGGGGGCAACCTGACAAACCAACTATTCCTTTTCTCCTGACATTTTAGCCTGTGTGACTTCTTTCCCAAAATGTTCCAGGTTGCACGAGGTAGAAAGTGGTAAATCCATTAGAGCACCTGTGAGGCTGCACAGGTGGAAAAACTCAGCTCTGTGGCTTCATAGAGCTTTTGCTGCTTTGATAGTGGAAGAAATGCAGAGAGAGAAACGGGAAGATGTAACCAACCTGCTGCTCCCACACGGGATTTGTCAGGAGCAGTTCCTCAATGGAGTTCCTGGGTGTGTATCCTGCTAACAGTGACTGATGGCACAGGGCACTGGAGCAGAACTGGGATGGCCAGGAGCGGCAGCCAAACATCAGGATGACAAAATTGCATTCCTAGAAACCTGTGTGATCTCAGCTGCAGGGGCAGAATACAAACCAAAACATCCCTGAACACACAGAACCAAATGCCACCTGTGGAAGAGCAGATTTCCGATTGCTTCTGACTGAAAACTGCCAGGTTTGTGTCAGGGATATTGTCAGAGGATCTTTTTTAATCCTGGCATAATGTGATTGGCATAAGGAATGACCTAGAGCTTTTCCCAAGTGCAGTCTGTGAACCAAACAAGGATTGTGGAGTTCCAAGGAGTAAACATGGTCTGTCCAAACCAGGAGAAAGGATTTATGAACACAGAGAACAACTTCCTGATGGGTGCAGAGAGCCTTGTTCATCCCTGGAGGTGATGTACCATGGAATGGGTGCAGAAAGGTATGACACAAACTGCTCAGAAACTTGAGCTTATCCTGATGTGTACAACATCCATCAGAGGCACAGAAAGATTGGAAGCAAGGAATAATTTTGAACTTCCAGGGTTATGGATATCCAGTGAAAAAAGCCATTTTATAAGGAAAAACTGCACCAGGCATTTACAAACAGGAGGAAAATACTCAAATGAAGAGTGTTTGGCTTCCCTCACTCCCACTGTGGGTGATGTCACTGCTGAGGGCTGAGGTGGAGCTCAGTGAGGATCTGCCACAAAACTGTCAGAGTAGTTTGACTTGTTGAAATCAAACTCATAAACCAAGAAACATTTAATCCAAAATGCCTTGTAAACTTAAACTCAGAGTGTGTATTTGCATAAGGATGTGCTTAGCACACTCCCTCAGCTCTCTGGAGCTGACAGTGGCAGGAAAGTCCTCCAGGTAACATCCTGAAGTGACAGTGGCCCAGAACGTGTTCTTCATCTCAAAGTTCACTTTTCTGATGGAGATTTTGCTTTCTCCCCAGTATTTCTCTTCCTGTATTTGCTCTAATAACAGACATCGCTGTCTCAGAGACATTAGGAGGTCCTTAGCTCCCACCCCACTCTGAGGCAAGAGAGATGCTTATCTGTATCCCATGCAGATGTTTATGTATCCTGGCCTTGAAATCAGCAATGCAGAGCATTCCACGACTTCCCATACTGATGTGCTCATTGTTTAATGTCCCTGTGGTGACTTAATCAAACCTCACTGTGAACTCAGTCTAATACCTAGTGTGTTTCCAGTGAACATTTGCTTGCTGACCTGTCCTCAAACAAAACAGACTGTTGGTGTTTTGTCCCCTCACCATTCTCCCATGTGCTCTCTCCTTTTTATTTCCTTTTTGACTGATTAAGCAAATCTAGTACTTCACTTTGGTTTGGGGGTTAGATTCCTTCAGCCTCACAGCATTCCTGTTGCTCTCTTTATATCTGCTATTTTATTTTTTAATGTGGTACCTGAAAATGGGTAGAAAGTTCCAGCTGAGATTTGACCAAGGTAATTGTCAGGGGTGTCCTATGTGAACAGGCTGATTAAATATCTCTGTGATGTGTTATCTTTATGACAATGACTCAAATTCAGTTTGTGATCCACTCTAACCTCTGCCTGCCCAGCCAGTTCCTCCCTCCTCATCCATGGTAGTGTCTGGATCCTGGGGAAGGTAAAGATCTGAGGAGACTTTTTGACTGCATTAATTGTGAACTCCATGTGGGTTAGCCTGATGGAAGTGGAATTGAGAGATGATGTTTAATGTTTCTTCCGCCGCACTTGGTGCTGGTGATTCTGTGAATATTGGATGGAAATGATCATATGTTTTGTCTTCTAATTACTCAGAAAGTTCTCAGCTGGAATAGGAATGTTTGCTTACAAGTGGGAAAGAACTTAGTTATAGAGTAGCATTTCCTTCCTGAACTCTTTCACTCGCCCTTGACAAGACAAGCAGAATGATTTGTTAATGTCCCTCTCATAAGAACAGATACAGTTGCTAGAGGTGAGATGAACCAAAATCCAATCTGAAAGGCATTTGAAGAAAGAAGAAAACAACAACAGGAAAGTTCTGGGATTCTGGTTTGGCCCAAAACATGAAGATACGATTTATGGCTGTGACGTGTCCTCTTGGGCTTTAGTGCAGTTCAGTTCTCTGGTGAGAACACTGAAGGAAGCAAAAGAAGGGAAATCCCCACACTGAAGATGCTTTTTGGCTCTGCTCCTTTGTGTTATTGTTTATAGAAAGATGAAGAGGTGACAGA
>NW_008651967.1:9579-12159 GCF_000695815.1 Acanthisitta chloris
GTTTGAAATCATGGAAAACATCTCCAGTGGTCAAAGAGCTCAGAACAGAAGATCCCAGGAAGGGCAGCCATGGTTTGTTGCTGCATGGCTAAATTAGGTGTGTCTTGTGTGGAGAGATTAAGAGAACTGAGATGAAAGAAACAGGTGAAACATATTCCTGGGCTGTTATTTATGATGGCAACAAAAAGCCCTGAGCAAAACTTGACCTGCAGTGTGAGGCCTTTGTGGACTTCTGCGAGGTGAAATCCTGGGGGATTTTGGGAAGCTGTGCCCTTGGAGAGTCCTGTTTTCCCAGCAGTTCTGTGCAGAGGAGCTCTGCCCTGCTGAGGGCACAGTGTGTGTAGGCTCAGCCACACAAGGATCACTGCTCAGTCCTCCAAGCACTGTCTGACACAGGGAATTTGCTGAGCTGGTGCCTACTCCAGGGCTGGGTCAGGCGACATCATTCACTCTGTATTCCATGGATCTTCACGCTCCTCTGACCCGGATGAATTTACCAGGGAGCTGAGCACTGTGTCTAGTTTTCCTGTGCACAGTTCTGACACTTTTGCCCATCCCAATCCAGTTCTTTGCAGCCTCTAATTACAAACAACACCACACAACCTGCCTTCTCCAGCTCTTGTCTCATTCAGAGCTTCCTTTCATCCTCCTTATTTGATGTTTGCTTCCATATTTTATTTATTGCATCTAATTCAAGTGCTGCAGTAAATACAGAATTGCTAATTGTAATGGATCTTCCTTATGCTTATCACTATAGTGTCTGAATACCATTCAACCATCATAAATGTGCTCAGGATATTGTTAGAGATTTTCCTCTCATTTACCTGATGCAAAGTGGGGAAATTAACAGCAAAGGTGTCAAAGTTCTCCATGGTATCTGTGTGTTCCAGAGAGACAATAAATTGATGTCCAACTAGCCCTAGTAAACTAACTGTGAGTATCTTCTTCACCAGGTAGCAGAAGAGCTTTCAGAGGAGTCTCCTGATTGCTGGTTATTCTGTTTGGACTTTCCTAGTGCTGGGCTTGAGGAGTCTCCAGTGGGTGCCTTGTGTTAGGCTTTTGAGGCAATTGTATCCCATTTTGTCCATAAGGATATCAACCTCCAGCATAAATAAGTCCCTTCCAGTCTGGTATCACCACCAGAAGGATCAAAAAGAGTATGGCAGCAGGTCAAAAGAGGTGATTCTCCCCCCGCTCCCAACCCAGGGCAGGGGGTTGGGGCTGGATGATCTCTAAGGTCCATTCCAGCCCCTAAATCCTATGATTCTATGATTCTTTAACCTCTTATTTTTCCAACACTAACACATTCCCTTCTTGCAATTATCATCAATGTACCCAGACCTATTTGTGCCAACAAGCCCCACAAGTTTAAATATCTGTGTTGAATCCATATCCATTGTAGACAACCCACCCTGTCCTCTCTCCCTTTTCTGTTGCTGGAGTTGGCTGAAATGAAGTTCAGTCTTCTCTCCTGACAGACTCTTTGCTCTTACAATCAGCTCCAGGAGCCTTTTCTATGACTATTCTAGTTTCCATGTGTCATCCTTGAATAGAAGCTGCACCCAAAGTTCTGCAAGAGAGCTGTTGCCATAACATCTGGATGTGCCTCACCTGGTCTTTAGATCATGTTTGTCATTTCTGTGACTAAATAACATTTGTGAGTCTTCATCCTTCTTTGCTAACTGTGATGAATTCCCAGTTTACAAGACCTTTGGCTGTCAGTGCTTGTGCGAACAGCCTTGTGATTCATATTAATCTCATTACTGCATTCCACCAGTCCATTCCTCAGGATTCCTGTGCTGTTCCAGAACCTCACCCAGTTCTTCACTCAGGATATTCCAGTCTCCTGCAGGGATGCTTTTTGATGTTGTCAGTAACTACTGACAACTCTTCTTCCAACTCCTTATGCTCGTGTCACTTGGAGCCAATCAATAGCTCAAGATCTGAGGCCAAAGCTGGAGGAGCTTTCAAAGCTTTCACTCTCTAGCCCCAAAGTTCCCATCCCAGCACAATTCAGCATGGGATTTTTAGTCTTTTTTTTTTACCCATAGAACTATTTGCACTGATCTTTGTGGTTTCCAGTTTAACTTGTATTTTCACATGTGGCACCAAACAAAACACCACTGATTTTTGGGTGGGTGAGAACAACTGTGTCTTCCTTTACCCAGAAAAATCTGCCTCCTTATCAAAGAGAGACATCAGCTTTGTCTAGCATGATTGCCTTCATTAAACCTACACTGCATTTTCTCTCTTTATTTTCCTAGACATCTTTTTCCCCCTCCAGAGGAAAAATAATGTAAGTTTTGCATCTCACTGAGGTCAAGTTAATTAGCCTCTAGTTTTCTGGACATTACTTTCATAGTCTTTGGCCTCATTTTGGGATGGTTTTTTCCCCTTTCTTCCCATAATAGGATGTCAATTTTAGATTCTTTTTGTAGCCCTAGAAGAGGTAGAAAGAAATTCACTCCTTTGCATCACAACTCAAGTGTAGCTCTTCGTGTTTTGGTTGGGTTTGTTTCTTGGTGGCTTGTTTGGTCCTTTTGTATTTCTAAAGGAAGATGCTGCCATGGCTGTTATATG
>NW_008651967.1:12207-13235 GCF_000695815.1 Acanthisitta chloris
GGATTGCAAAGTTATCACATTATAGCAATTAGAAGTTTCTTAGGCAATGAGACACTGGCACAGGTTGCCCAGAGAAGCTGTGGCTGCTCCATCCCTGGGAGTGTTCCAGGCCAGGTTAGATGGGGCTTGGAGGGGTGGGAAGGGATGATCCTTAAGGTCCTTCCAATCCAAACCACTCTGTGATTCTATGCTAGCCAAATCCAGGGCTCTGCTCTCCTGTGGGACTGTTGATAAGTGCCAGTGGCTCGTTAGAGCCTGTGGCTTATCACTGCCACACAACTTCTGCTCCTTGTGCTGCTTCACTGCTGTCCTTGCTGTATTTAAACACCAGGTGAGGTGTGCTGACGACTCTGCACGCCTCTGAGGTAGCCCTGAACAAAATACACCGTAGGAAGAGAGTGAATCCAGAGGGTGAGGATTACAGCAGGAAGGCTGCAGTGCCCTCAGTGACTGCCTGAACCCATGACAGTCACTCCGGGTCAGTAACTGTTTCCTGAAGGTGAAACAAGTAGTGTTTTTAAACACTTTGTTTCGTACCATGGGTAATTACACCCTTTTCTGACACCTACCATGAATATGAATCTTCCTGAGCATGTTGTACTCAGGTACCTAATTCTAAAGGTCAGGATGCAAGCAACAACCAGGAAATGCTTGGATTTTTTTACCAGACATGCTCAATATTTCTATAAATATTTGAAAATAATGTCTTTTTTTACAATTCTTTGGTATGTCTGGAGCTTTACAGAGGAAGTTCTGACCAATGCTTTTGTTTACCTGCAAATGCTTGTGCTCTCCCAGCCCTTCCAGCAGTGCTACTGCTGAGGTTGATCATAGACCTCTCTCAGAAAGATAACTGAGAGATAAAACAACCTTGTTTCACAGTCCCACAACTGAACTCCAAGAGTTCCAGAAAAGCTGGTCAGAATGTGCTTAAATCCTTGTAAATGTCACTGAGGAACCAATTTGTGAAAGTAGAGCTCAGTCCAGAGAGCCAGTGGAATCCTGGGCTGCAGCCACAGGAGTGTGGG
>NW_008651967.1:13491-15448 GCF_000695815.1 Acanthisitta chloris
AGAGGGACTCTGTGTTAGGAACTGCAGTGATAGGACAAGGGGAAATGGCTTCAAACTGAAGGAGGGAAAGTCTAGGTTGGATGTGAGAGAAAAGTGTTTCCCTGTGAGGGTGGTGAGACACTGGCACAGGTTGCCCAGGGAGGCTGTGGCTGCCCCAACCCTGGTGGTGTTCAATCCAGGCTGGATGAGCCTTGAGCAACCTGATCTAGTGAGGAGATGTCTCTGCCCACGGCAGGGGTTGGGACTGGATGATCTGTAAGGTCCATTCCAACCCTTAAATCCTATGATCCTAGGATTCTATGACATTCAGAATGGACTTTCAGGCCATATCCACCTAAGCACCACAGCAGGGCGAACGCCTCAAGAGCAGAAAATCAGTCACATCCCCACACATGACCCTCTGTGTGTGTCAAGTCCTAACCCTCCCCACGTGGGTTGATTCCAGGATTCAGCTGGTGAAATGCACATTTATGGGTGGCTGCTGAAAGGCAGATAAGTACAATTTCTCTCTGACCCTCTCATGAGTAAATGTTTCCAAGCTAATCAACACCTTGTTTATGTGGAATATTGAGATTGGTTTGGTTTATTCATTTTTCCACCCGTTATTTGTGCCTGTCTTTGTACAGCTGGAATGAAGGGACGTTACTAAGTGTTCTCCCCATAGCATGAATATTTAATAGTTTGTCTGTTCTCTCTCTGTGTCATGTCTGTGCCTATATAATACCAACAAACCCTCTCAAAATCAGTTCTTGCAAGAGATCCTCAAAGCACATTGTATGATTGAGTCACAGCACTGAGTAAACTGCAGAATTTCACCTAGAATTTGGATTTGCCAAATGGTGCCATTTCACAAATCAGCTAAATTCAGCTAACTTCCCCTCGAGGTTTGATTCTAGTTTGAGGCAATTTCCCAGTACTGATGAACTGGTGACTTTTAGAAATAAACCCTTAATCTTTAGCCCACTGAAGAGAAGATTTTCTTTGTTCCTCAGATGTGCAGATACTCATGTTCTGGAGCTAGAGCTGCTATGAGTGTGCTGGGCGGATCCTGCAAAGTGCTGAGTCCATGGCTAACTTTAAGGGAGTATATCCTTAAAATCACAGGCACTGCTGATGTTTAAAATTACACAGAGACTTAAGTACTCTGATGGCCTCTGGCCAGTGCCTTTCACATCTTCTAGCACTGAGCCCTACGGAGACACAGTGAACGGTTGCGGCTGAATTTCCTTTCCCCGTTTAAATCTAAGGTTTAAAGCCCAAATTGTGGCAGCTGTTTAATTAAAATGCCTCGTTTTAACTGTGAGGAATGCGATGTGCAGCGTTGCTATGCCTGGTTTCTTTCTTTCTGCCTCTCCTGGCATCCCAGCTCACTCCTCTCCAGCGTTAGTGCAGGGCTTGCAGTTTTCCGTGCTGCTCCGTTCCTGCTTTATCCTCTTCCATCTTTTCCATCTGCTTTATTCTGTTTGGAAAATGGCAATGTAGAATGTGTTTGGTGTAACCTTAATCCTGACCAGCATCTGGGCTCCGTTTAGAAAAAAAAAAAAGCATCTACTGCAAGGAAGGTTTCTCTGTGTGTTTCCCTGTGTTAGTAAAACAAAGTTGGGGGGGGGGAAGAAACAAAAATAACAATAGCAAAAGGATATTTATTTTAATTGACGTGTTAATTAATGTGTGGGGTTTAATGTGTTTTCCTATCCACATGGCCAAACCGTGGGGTTGGTGCTCTCCCCCCTGTCCCGGTGGGGTCGTGTTAAAGGTAAACCCCCCTTGGAGCATCTTGGATCAGGAGAGAAAGGAGGGGGTGGGAGGTTATTGAAATCAGCTTTTAACAGCCTCGCTGCTAATTACTCTCGATATGTAAAAGTTAACACTAGCAGAAAAAGGGATGCTCTGGGATTCCTGCCCGATGCCTTCTGACGTTCGCCAGTTCAACTTTCCCAGGCCCGCAGAGCTGCGG
>NW_008651968.1:0-408 GCF_000695815.1 Acanthisitta chloris
ATGTGAGACAACTACTTTGAGGTATGGGTCTCTCTCATGAGTCTCTGTAGGTCCCTCTTTCTGAGGAGGGGACCAGTCACACTCATATTCAGTTGCCACCTCTCCTATGGAGGCAGCACATCCATACTGATGCCCTTCTGTGCTAGGGCCTTCCGTCTCTTCCTCAGCCTCTTGCCTCCACATGCTGATGTTGTAATCCCAAGGCGATTCTCAAGTCTTGCAAAGATGGGCCACAGTAGTCCCAAGATGCTATGTGGCATGGAGAACACATGGAATAGGTTGCCTCAGGCATCTTGCTGTGTTTTCCAGGCCAACAAGTCACGGGGACGAGACACAGGTCAACGCAGTCTGCATGTATAGGAAGGACTCCTCTGATCCACATCTGGACAGGGTGGGCCTGTACCACGA